>NC_057801.1:617167523-617172929 GCF_018294505.1 Triticum aestivum
GTTAGATGTCAAAACTCTACGTCCTCGGGTCCCGGCTCTCGAGCTGGTCTCAGCCGTCGCAAATATGCCAGGTCGCGATGCCATGGACAAGACCAGAGGGTGAGGGCTGGAGAGCCGGTAGGAGCCCTGAGTCGCGATGCCCAGGCACCCCCCCCCCCTTAACGCCCAAGATTCTGAAATAACAAGCATGGTGGGTCGAAAGCATAGCCCTAAGATAAACGCAAGAAGGGTACCGCTGTTGGGTCAGGCCCGAGCGGCTTGGGGATGATGCAGCCCGAAGGGCGGCCCCAATAAGGTAAGCTAAGAACATGAAACTGTCGGATTACGGGTTCCGGCGGACCCTTGAGATTCGAACATTGGGGTGCGTGCAGAGATTCAACCCCCTACCGACTCGTTCCTCACCGAACCGCTGGGACCTAAACTACTAAACAGGACAGCACAAGAGACACAAGATTTATACTGGTTCAGGCCACCATTGTGGTGTAATACCCTACTCCAGTGTGTGGTGTGTGGATTGCCTCTTGGGCTCGACGATGAACAGTACAAGGCAGAACAGCCTCGCGAGGGGTTGTTCTTGGCTGGTGCGACGAACAGCTAGGAGGGGTTCAATCGCTCTATCTACTGGTTTCTTGGTGAGGATCCGGATCGCTAGGTCAGGTCCAGATGCCTCTACCCTGGGGGTGGCTAGTCCAATTTATAGGCAAAGGCCCTAGGCCTCTTCCCAAATATTAAGCGGGAAAGGCGCCAACAATTGGCCATTTTGAAGGGGAACATCCGGTACTCTTATCCTGACTAAAGTTGGTCCTCGCCTGTCAAAGGCTCTGGTGGTGACGCCGGCTTGGGCTCCACAATGACCTCCTTCCGGCCGTAGCGCTGGTCTTGGTCTCGTTGCACCAAAATGGACACCTTTGCTTGATGCTCTCGCCTGCGCTTGCCCCCTTTGCACCAAAGAGGAAAGGAGGACACTACGCGGGCTGGCACCCGACTGGCGCCCTTGGTCGTCATGGCTTGCGTCATGGGCACCTCGCGAGGTACCCCGCCTTGAACTCTCCGCCTCCTCATGAGCCAGCCTGACGAGGCCGTGCCTGAGGAAGCTCCTTGTCGTTCGCCCCACGAGGCTTGGCCCCTCGCGAGGGTCTTGAGCTTGTGTTGATTAAGATGGGCCGCGCTGGGCCTCCTTCGAGCCAGGCCGCAGGCCGCAGGCAGGCAAGTCTGGGGACCCCCGTTCCCAGAACGCCGACAGTAGCCCCCGGGCCCACGGCGCGCCCGAACTTGGCCGAGCTGAGAGGCGAAAGGGCAAGTGCGAATCGTTGTGGGCCCTAACAGCCAGCGGCCTTGGGCGCCGCGTGGCGGTTGATTGGACGTGGGCGCATCTGCAACCGCGCGGGTTGATAAAGGGGCAGCATCTTCCTTGCCTCCTTTACTTCGTCCAGTTGCTGCTCAGATCCCCTTTCTTGCGCCTCTCCTTCCTGCTTCCGAAGTCTTCAGATCTACTCCACCCGCGTGCCCTATCCAGTCATGGCACCTCGCCAAGCCCCGGCCGGAGCCTGGTACTCGCCCGCCTTGGACCCGCCAAATGTGTCAGTGGCGAGCCTTGCCCTGGTGCGCCAGATGGCGGCAGCGCAGGGCATCGACGGGACGGAGGCGTTCAAGGCTGGCTCCTCCGTCCCTGAAGGCCGAGGGAGCACCTTCTATCCGCTCTTCGTGAGCGCCATCATCGCTGGCCTGGTGCCTCCCTTTTCTGAGTTCTTCTTCTCTGTCCTCCGCCACTACAATATTCAAGCTCTGCACCTCCATCCCAACTCCGTCCTTCTTCTGGCGATCTTCGCCTACTTATGTGAGGCCCACGTAGGGGTGAAACCCTCGGTGGCCTTGCTGCCATACAACTTCTCCCTCCGGACTTCCCGTGGCTCTGCCTCCGCGTGCGCGAGCTTCGTCCCGTACGGCGGCTCCATCGCCATTTTGAATCCTGGGAAGAGGATCGAGGGCTTCAGGAGCAAGTAGGTCTTGGTGGATGCTGGGCGCATCCACCCTCGGCTGACCGTGCCCACGGAGCACCCCGCGAGCTCCGACGACTGGTCCCGAGTGGAGCTTCTGGATCCCTGCGCGAAGCTGGTGTTGGAGAAGATGGACGCAGATCTGAGGCCGGCCAGCGTGGTGACGGTGAAGCTGACCGGTGCGTCGCTGCTGAGGGAGTTCCTGGAGCATCAGCTGGCTCCGCTCCGTCAGTACTCGCTTCTGATGTGGAGGCCTCACCCTTGCCCCGTGGTCTTGGCCGACGAGGATCTGGCTGCGGTCCTCCAGACCTTGGTTGGGGGCGATGTGGCGAGGCTGGAGGGCACCCCTACGCCCATGTTCCTTCGCGAGGATTGGGAGCAGGTAGTGGGGTCCATGCCCGTCTTCAACGGGGATGGGCCCATGCCCGCGGAGGCTCCAGAAGACCTGGTTAACATGTCCTCCGGCGACTCCAGCGAAGAGGAGGAAGAAGAAAGGGAGCGGGAAGAGGGGGTTGACTCGGAGGCGGAGTCAAAGGCTCCTCCCCTTCGGTGCAGGCCCCACACTCTCCGCCTGAGCGATGACGATGAGGATGAGGATGAACAGGGCGGTGGGAGCCTGCCTCCGATCCCAAAGAAGGACCGGACGGGGCTGATCCCCCGCGGGTCTGCCCCGGCACCGAGGCGATCCGCAGGCGCGCCTCCTGCTCCCGAGCTCCTTGAAGCTGACCCTTGCAGCCGGCTCTCGGGCTTCAAGTACGGCCGGAGGCTGCTTGAGCCCACCTGCGACGACCTGTAAGTGCTCGATTTCTGTCTTGATTATTGTTTTTGTCACCGAGACTTGATGCCTGTATCTGCTGGCCAGGCTAGCGCCCGCGGCGAAGAAGCCAAAGGGGGCTCTTGAGGGCCCACTCGTGACGGTGCCCCTGCCTGAGAAAGAAGGTGACCGTGACGCGCAGGCCTCTCTTGCCCGGGCATCCTCGCAAGGTCAGGCTGAGCCTGCTGGGGCGAGCTCAGCCCCCTTGACCCTGGCGACTCCCGAGGTGCCCTTGCTTGACGCTGCCTCCACCGCCGTCGTGGCGTAGCTGGTTCCGCCTCAGGGTACTGTGGTCCCGCTGCCGTCTTCTCCTCCTACTCCACCGACTGCTACTTCCCCGAATACTGTTCTAGATCGCGCCGTTGCCGGACTGGACCGTCTGCGGTAGGATCTTCTAGGCGCCGACCCTCGTCTAGTGGACGGGCGCTTGGAGTTGGCTTCTGGCTGGATTTGCTCCGATGCTTCGATACAGGCGGCGCTGGTCCAGGCCTCGACGGCTTGCAACAAGGAGAAGCAGGCCATCCTTGAGGTGATTGTTGCCTGCGATTCTGCCCTTGGGGAGGCAGCTAGCGTCCGAGGTCGCTGTGAGACGTTGGAGAGCGAGCTGAAGGGCCTGCAGGACCAGCTTGCCGAGGAGGCCCGCCTTCGCCGAGAGCGGGAGGAAAGCATGAAGGCTCGCGAGGCGGCTGTCAGGGACCTGGAGGCCAAGCTCAAGAGGCACCGTGGCCGCCTGGGCGTGCTGGAGCAAGAGCTGGAGGCGAGGAAGGTTGAGCTGGACAGCAAGGCCCGGGTTCTTGCCGAGGATCGCGTGGCTTTCGCAGACATGGAAGAGAAAGCTCGCACTTCGCTGAAGACTCTTTATGACAGCAGCCTTGAGAGCCCACTGGCCGGCGAGGAGGATGGCCCCCCAAGCTGCTTCCCTTCCTGGTCCGCGCCCTTCACGACGTCACCCTTGGCCTTGTCCCCACGGCCGAGGCCGAGGCACGCGTCTTGTCTTCTGCAGCGCTGACGCGGGTCTTCACCCACATCTATCTTCGCGACCCCAACATCGACCTCGGCAGCCTGCTGGAGCGAGCGAGCGGCGAGCATGCCGCTGCCGCTGCTGAGGCCGTGAAGGGTCGTGCGGAGGCCCTGCTGGGGAAGTTCCGGGCCTTCAATACCAGGCCGAAGCGGAGCGCTGCTAGCCCTGCTGCTCCACAAGGCAATCCTGCTCCCCGTAGCTCTCCCTCCGGCAAGTGACTCCGTCGTGGCTCCCGTTCTGCTTTTAATTCCTGCACATGTACCATGCCTCAGGGAGGTGTTAAAACTTATGTTTGATGTTGTGATGACAGCATGGACTGTAATATTTTCTTTTGAATTCCCTGAAATTTGCATTATTCCTTCCTACTTGCTTATGTTCTACGCCGGCAGAGCCCGGCCCCGCGCATACCTCAGCCGCCATTGGCCCCGACCGGAAACCAGGACGGGACCAAGCAGTGAGGGGCTACATGAAAATTTAGGCTCCTGAGTCGCGATGCTCAGGAGTCCCCCTTGGTGCTCGAATAGCAAGTAGGGAGGTGAGATGTGAGGGTGACTCCTTAGGGAGGTGAGATTCGAGTGGATCTGCCATTCTACGTCTGCAGAGCCTAGCCCCGCGAATACCTCAACCGTCGTTAGCCTTTCGGAACTAAGGAGTGAGGGGCTATGTGACCAGTTAGGCTCCTGAGTCGTGATGCTCAGGAGTCCCCCTTGATGCTCAAACAGCGTTCGTACCTTGGCTCCGCTCGGGGAGGGACGCGTGACGAACCAGGCCCGAGGGGGCCTGGCCAGGTGGCGTCCGTCTGGGCGTGACCCAGGCGCAGCCCCCGTGCCCAGCCCCTTCGCGCGGCACTCCCTTGGGGAGGCGTTGCGACAAGGCCAGACACTGAGCTCTGAGCTCCCTGAGGTTGATGTGTCCCGGAGGCCACCCTCAGTTGTTTATCACCAGCGCGGAGCATAGTGCTTCCATATGCGTACGGGCATAGCCGCTCCTCGGCAGTGTCGTCAGCCAGCGCAGAGCATGGTGCTTCCACTGGTGCGTGGGAGGGGGCTCCCCTCCGGGAGGAGCCCCCGGGGCGTATACAGCCCCACCCTGACACGTGGCTGGCACGGTAGGGCTTGACGAGGTGTATCTGGGCACCCGTGAGCCAGCGCGGGACTCACGGGGCCCTACCTCAAGGCGGGTTGCGCCTGGCTCTGGGCCTTATCTTGGAGTGTGTTCCTGCAAGTTTGGCCAGATGCCGGTGCCCTACGTCTTCGGGTCCTGGCTCTCGGGCTGGTCTCAGCCGTCGCTGGCATGCCAGGTCGCGATGCCATGGACAAGACCAGAGGGTGAGGGCCGGAGAGCCGGTAGGAGCCCTAAGTCGCCATGCTTAGGCACCCCCCCTTTAACGTGAAAGCTGGGTTAGATGACGCAATTCTACGTCCTCGGGTCCCGGCTCTCGGGCTGGTCTCAACCGTCGCTGGTATGCCAGGTCGCGATGCCATGGACAAGACCAGAGGGTGAGGGCTGCAGAGCCGGTAGGAGCCCTGAGTCACGATGCTCAGGCACCCCCCTTTAACGCGCAAGTTGGGTTA
>NC_057801.1:617173169-617196813 GCF_018294505.1 Triticum aestivum
GAAACTCTACGTCCTCGGGTCCCGGCTCTCGGGCTGGTCTCAGCCGTCGCTGGTATGCTAGGTCGCGATGCCATGGACAAGACCAGAGGGTGAGGGCCGGAGAGCCGGTAGGAGCCCAGAGTCGCGATGCTCAGGCACCCCCCCTTTAACGCTCAAGATTCCGACACCCAAGAGAAAAAGGCACCAAATAACAAGCATGGTGGATTGAAAGCATAGCCCTAAGATAAGCGCAAGAAGGATACATGCCGCTGGGACTGGCTCGAGTGGCTTGGGGATGATGCAACCTGAGGGGCGCCCCCAACAAGGTAAGCTAAGGACATGAAAATAAAAGAGGATACATGCCACAGGGGCGGACCCAGGCGGCCTGGGAATAATGCGGCCCTGAGGGCGCTCCCAGCTGAAATGAAAACTTGAAAGATGTCACCTGATGATGCTGAGGACGAAGGGGTGTTGGTGTAGCAGACTCGGTGGGCTGCGGGAGCCGATCCTCACGAGCCCCCAGGCCCTGGGGCCTCGGGAGGCTCCGGAGGCGCTGGTGGCCCCTCGCGGCCAATCTCCATCTCCGCCAGGGCTGCGGCACGCCGGACCTCTTGAGCCTCCAGGATGGCCCTCATGAGACGCTGGTGTGCAGCAGTCGCGTACTGCAGGCCGAAGGGCATGCGCACATAGCTGTGGGGCGGGCCCTCGCAACGTCCCACTCGCGAGGGCCAGAGGCGCTCTTGAGACGCGGCTCGGTTGAGCCCTGGTATGTCGATGCAGACGTGCAGCCCACCATCCTCGCCTGGATGGGGGGCCACAGTGGGTAGGCGGCGGCTGCCTCTCATGACCCTTGACTCCTGTAACTCTTGAATGGCCTTGCTGATAAACTCCTGAGGGTTTGGCCCTCCTTGCCTTGCTCCTTCTTGAGGGAAGCGTGCTTCAAAGGACGCCTACACATGGTGCCCAAGAGCCTCCCTCGTGACCCTGGCGAGGTCGGTGGCCCTCCAGGGGAGAGCCCCCAAGCCCTGCCTGAGGAGGGCACCGAGCATGCTTCCCTATGCGATGGAAGGAGGCTCCTCCTGGCCAGGCGCGGGAGGGCCTGCCTCCTGAGGGGACGGGCCGGTTGATGTCTTCTTCTTCTTGGGGGCGGCCTCGGGAAGCCTCGTGTCGCTGTGGTCTGGGTCTTCCAGTGATGCGGCCTGAAAGGCTCGCTCCAGGGAGCACACTGCGTCTCTCTCTTCGCAGGGCACCGTGATGACCCCGCCGCTTCCTGGCATCTCGCGGACGTTGTAGCCGTGGTGGGTTACGGCCATGAACTTGGCCAGCGCTGGGTACCCGAGGATGGCATTGTACGGCAGGCGAACATGGGCGACGTCGAAGTCGATGAGCTCGGTGCGGTAGTTGTCACGAGCCTCGAAGGTGACAGGAAGGCGGACCTGCCCTATCGGGACCGTGGAGCCGTCAGTGACTCCGGAGAAGGGCTTGGTTGGCTGAAGCTGACTGTAGGGCACCTGAAGATTGTTAAATGTTTCCACGGACAGGACGTTGAGCCCCGCCCCATCGTCGATGAGGGTCTTGGTGACTAGCACGTTGCTGATGATTGGGGAACAAAGCATCGGGAGGACTCCGGCTGTGGCCGCACACTTGAGCTGATCCGCCGAGTTGAATGTGATGGCGCATGACGACCACCTGACAGGGCGCGTGGCCTCGAGCTTGGGGAGGACTGCATTTACTTTGCGGGCGAACTGCTTGAAGATGCGCTGAGAGGCTGGGGCTTGAGCTCCGCCCAGGATGCAGGCGATTGTGCGTGGTTCCTGGAAGCCCCCAGCCCCCTCGTCCTGATGACGGTCTTCATTTCTCCTTGGCTATGGCGGCAGCGGAGGGAGGCATGCGTTCCCTTGCGGGCGATCCTCGCGAGGCTGGTCCCTCCAACCTCCCTCGCGAGGCGGGTCCTGCCAGCGGTCCTCGTGAGGTTGGTCGCGCCACCCTTGGCACGGGCCGCGGTCTTCCCAGCGTCCTGCATTCCTTCCTCCTCCTCGGCCGTAGCCCCGGTCCTGCCGACCCTTCCTTCACGCACGGTCCGGAGCTCTTAGCATTCATTGCTGTTGTGGGTGTGGAGGTCATGGTACACGCAGTACCGACTGCCCTTGGAGGATTCAGGCTGATCTCTGCCCCGCTTGGTGTCTGGCTCAGCTGCGAGTACGGTAGCCCCCTTGCGCTTCACGTCCTTGGCCTTGGGTTTCTTCTCTTCAGGGTCCGCGGCAGGCAGCTCGAGGAGGGAGAGGCGCCCCTCCTCGGCCCTGGCGCACTTGGTCGCCAAGTTGAACAGCTCCAAGGAGGTGCATAGGTCTTCATGCATCGCCAGCTCCTCCTTCATCCTGACATCGCGCACGCCATCGGAGAAGGCTGAGATGATGGCCTCCTCCGTTACCCTGGGGATCTTGAGGCGCACATTGTTGAAGCGCTGGATGTACTTCTGTAGGGTTTCCCCTGGTTGCTGCTTGATACGGCACATGTCGCTCATGGCGGGTGGCCGGTTGCGAGTGCCCTGGAAGTTGGCGATGAAGCGGGTGCGCATCTCGCCCCAGGAGGAGATCATGCCTGGGGCCAGATTCAGGAGCCAGGTGCGGGCTCCGTCCTTGAGCGCCATGGGAAACCAGTTCGCCATGACCTTTTCATCTCCGTTGGCAGCCTCGATGCCCAACTCATAGAGTTGGAGGAACTCCGCAGGGTCGGACGTGCCGTCGTAGCGAGGGGGAAGCTCTGGCTTGAACTTGTCGGGCCACGCGACGCTGCACATCTCGGGGGTGAAGGCACGGCATCCCGCCGTGGCCACGGGGGGCCTTGGGCGATGGTGAGCTTGGTCCTCAGGGTCTCCATGCGCCACGGCTAGGGGCAGTGCAGGGTCTTGACGTGCTGGAGTAGGGAGCGCTCGAGCAACTTCTCGAGGGTGTGGGACTTCTTGGCAGCTCTGCTCTTGCCGCGCTGGCGCCTGACGGAGCGGGTTCCGCCCAGGGGCCGCGCGCCTTGGGGCCAGGATGCCTTCTTGGGGAGGAGGAGGCTGAGGCGCCCCAGGAGCTTCATTGCCCGTGCAGGGCGGGGTGCGGTGCAGCGAGAAGGACGGCGCGGGGGAGCCCCCAGCGGCTCGGACGAGCTCGGCGACTCGGTTGATCCACTCTTCGTAGACGTCGTCGATTGGGCGGTAGCGCAGGAGCTCGTTTGCCGTGATGAGCGCGGCTCGGGCCTCCATGGCCGCGCGGGGCTCGCGCGACGAAGAACCAGCGGGGGTGAGCGAGGGTGTGGCGGTGCGGTCGTCCTACCTCATGGACGGATGCCGGGACGATGCTTGATGCTCGTTCCCCGCCAGGCCTGTGGCGGCATTGACGGCGGGTGATGGGGAACGACGAGGGCACCCACCGACGGGAGTCGTCTGGGCGACACGGGAGGCGAGGGGGCTCGGCGCTCGGCGCGAGCCCGACGAGCGTCAGACATGGTTGCGGTGCTCGGGGAAGAACAGGACGGCGGAAGGCAGATTCCGGTGCACCCCTACCTAGCGCGCCAAATGTCGGATTATGGGTTCCGGCAGACCCTTGAGTTTCGAACACTGGGGTGCACGCGGAGATTCAACCCCCTACCGACTCGTTCCTCACCGAACCGCTGGGACCTAAACTACTAAACAGGACAGCACAAGAGACACAAGATTTATACTGGTTCAGGCCACCATTGTGGTGTAATACCCTACTCCAGTGTGTGGTGTGTGGATTGCCTCTTGGGCTCGATGATGAACAGTACAAGGCAGAACAGCCTCGCGAGGGGCTGTTCTTGGCTGGTGCGACGAACAGCTAGGAGGGGTTCAATCGCTCTATCTACTGGTTTCTTGGTGAGGATCCGGATCGCTAGGTCAGGTCCAGATGCCTCTACCCTGGGGGTGGCTAGTCCTATTTATAGGCAAAGGCCCTGGGCCTCTTCCCAAATATTGAGCGGGAAGGGCGCCAACAATTGTCCATTTTGAAGGGGAACTGTCGGTGTCAAAACCGGCGGATCTCGGGTAGGGGGTCCCGAACTGTGCGTCTAGGCGGATGGTAACAAGAGACAAGGGACACGATGTTTTACCCAGGTTCGGGCCCTCTTGATGGAGGTAAAACCCTACGTCCTGCTTGATTGATATTGATATTGTGGATGTTTACAAGAGTGGATCTACCACGAGATCAAGGAGGCTAAACCCTAGAAGCTAGCCTATGGTATGATTGTTGTTGTTAGGATGTCCTACGGACTAGAGCCATCCGGTTTATATAGACACCGGAGAGGGCTAGCGTTACATAGAGTTGGTTACAATGGTAGGAGATCTACATATCCGTATCGCCAAGCTTGCCTTCCACGCCAAGGAAAGCCCCATCCAGACACGGGGCGAAGTCTTCAATCTTGTATCTTCATAGTCTTGGAGTCCGGTCGATGATGATAGTCCGGCCGATGATAGTTCGGCTGATGATGGTAGTCTGGCTATCCGGACACCCCCTAATCTAGGACTCCCTCAGTAGCCCCTGAACCAGGCTTCAATGACGATAAGTCCGGCGCGTATATTTCTTGGCATTGCAAGGCGGGTTCCTCCTCTGAATGATAGAAGATTGTGAACACTAGGATAGTGTCCGGCTCTGCAAAATAAATTCCACATTTCACCGTAGAGAGAATAATATATACACAAGTTCAATCTGCTGACGTTTTTTGCGGCATGATGTCACGCCACTACCAAGCCGTTACTTGAATCGTTTTTTACTCTCCCAGCTCAGCGCATTTAGCGAAGCGGTTTCCTTGGCACGTCTTGTTGAAGCAGAGATCGTGTTCCCCCTTAATCTGGGATTCTCATCAATACGGACGTGGGTAACCCAACCGCGCCCGTCGCCCCGCCCCCTCTATTGAAGGTGAGTCCCAAACGGTCACGGAGATGTCTCTTGGTATCCTCCCTCTTTATAACGGTACCAAGGCTCGTTTCTTTTCTTCAATCCTCCATCGAATCCTCTCCCCGCTCCAAGTTCCAGCACCCAGAGCTCCAGATTCGAGCGCTTCGGACCTTCAACGATGTCCAGTTCCGGCCTTCAGGGCCGGTGGATGCCCTCCTTCGTCACGGAGGAGGACGTGTTAAAGCTACGGGAGGCCAAGTACCTGGCTTATGAGATTTCGCACAGGTTGCCTGCCGAAGGGCAGGCCATCCCCACCCCCGAGCCCGGCGAGTATGTCATTTTTGTATCCCACCTCCGTCGGGGTTTAGGCTTCCTGATGGATCCTTTTGTGAGAGGGCTCATGTTTTACTATGGGTTGGAATTCCACGATTTGGCTCCGGAGTCCATCCTCCATATTTCCGCATTTATTGTCGTCTGCGAAGCCTTCCTCCGCGTCGCCCCTCACTTCGGCCTGTGGCTGAAGACCTTCAATGTGGCGCCGAAGATGATCGGGGGGCATCAAGCGGAGTGCGGCGGGGCGGCCATAAGTAGGAGGGCCGATGCCCCGTGGCCCGCTGGCTCCTTCCAAGAGGAGCTCGGCCTGTGGCAGCAAGAGTGGTTCTATGTCACCGTTCCGAGGGGCCGCAGAGAAAAGCCACCGCCCTTATTCCGCCCGGGACCTCCACGACGGTTGATGTCGTGGATCAACGAAGGGCTCAACTGGGGGCCGTCAAAGGACGTGCCCCTACTGCAGGGCCGGATTCGAGATCTCCAAACGAGGGAGGTCGATATGGTGGTTGTAATGCATGTTATGCTGATTAGGCGTCTCCTGCCCTACAAACGCCGCCCTCTCTAGCTGTGGGAGTTCAATCCGGAGGGCCCACGGATTCTTCAACACTTCATGGGTATGACACCCCTGGAGATGTACAAATTATTCTTCGAATCACAAGAGGCGCGTCCGGAATTGACCGAGGATGCTGGCCTAAGCTGCAATCGCCCGGATACTCAAGTAAGTAGTTCCAAGTCCGGACATAACGTTTGTTTGCCTTTCGATAATTTGCCTTGTGACCAACTTCCTTCTAAACAGGAATGGATAGCGGAAGCAAAATTGATATGGTGTCTGCCCCCCCTCCCCGAGACCGCGCCGGATTCCGTGCTGGTTCGGATACTTGAGGTTGCGCCTCCAGAGGAAGGCGAAGGGGAGAACAGGAAGGCTACTGCCTCGCCTCAGGAGGCTCTTGAAAGAGGGGGGATCGAGAGTCCCTCCCTCCAAGGGGAGAAGAGGACTGCCTCCGAGGACCCGGGGGCAAAATCCCCTAAACGGGGGAAGAAATCTTCGCCGGAGGGCCCTGCGTCCGGGGAGGCCCCAGCCGCACAATCTCCCTTTGAGAATCAGCCCTCCAACGAGCCGTAAGTAGAAAGAAAGGAGTTTTATTATAAGGGACATCCCTATTTGTGCTTCTGAGGATAACTGAAGTTTTTACCTCGTAGTTCGGATCTCCGTCCTTTGCAAATGAGCTCGTCTTCGGGGGACCTTCGTCCGGAGATGATGGAGAGCGAGATGCCTCTGTCCGGGGCGCCGTCGGATAGGGCAGACGAGCCTGAAGTGTCGTCACGGAGGGAGCCCCCTGGTTTGGCAAAGCCGGATAGTTCGGCGCCAACTGGTGTGCGGCTGAAGGATCTGCTTGAGAAGGCGTCTATCTCAGAAGATCACCACGCATTGATGAGCATGGTGATTGAAAGGATTTCGTCCACCGAAGGCGGGTTGCATAATGCCGTCCGGAGTTTGCTGGCGGGGTTTGAGGTACGTAAAAATGACACACCTTGTAACAGTTTTGCATATAGAATGCGCCCTGTATAGATAGTAGCCCCTGAGACTCGGTAGGTTGTCGAAATCGACAGCGTGCCGAGGATCAAAATCGCAAGTTTAAATTTCCGCCATGCCGATGCAGGTGGCGGGTCATCCGGGGGCCGGCCGGACTGATGGAGTTGCTGAACTAAAGCGGCAACTCGCTGTTGCGGATGCGGACATCACGCTGGTCAACAGGCAACTTGATGAGTCGCAAGGTAAGTGTTTCTGTGCGGTCACTTGGTAAGGGAGCCGAAGCCGGCTTCTTACAACATGTGTGTGAAATGCAGATAGTGCCGCTGCTGTGGAGAGCCTTCGGACCGAACTTGCTCAAGCCAAGGAGCAGGCCAGAAGGAGTAATGCGGCGGCCTCGAGGGCGGCTGATGAGTTAGCGGCCAAAAGGGTCGCACACTGCCGAAGCAGGGAAGAGATGGCCGAAATGGCCGTGAAGTTAAAAGATGCTACCGACCGCAATGAGGCTCTTGGGAAGGAGCGCCTAGCGGGGCAAGAAGACCTGGAGAAGGCCACTGCCGAAGCCAAGGATGCCCGCTCTGCAATGCGGGCTATAAAGGAAGAGCTGCGCCAGGCCGGAGAAATTGTAGCTGGCAAGCCTTTCCTGCTGCGCTGAAGGTTTATGGATCCAAAGTATGCTCAGCTGGGCCAACTGTGGGGTCCAGAGGACCCTTACATGGACTTAGCAGCGAGTGCGGCGGATGCCGTTGTGCATTTTCGAAGCCAGAAGGATCACGAGATGGAAGAGCTGTTTTGGTCTCAATTCCATAGTCCGGAGCGTTCACTTCCGCTGACCGACCGTTTGGCTGAGTGGGTTGAGCTGAATAGGTTGTCCGGGCTTGCTATGACGGATATAGTGACCCATGTATGGCCGGATAGGCCCAAGCCGAAGAGTTAGTTTGGCTTATTGCAGCAATTTCTTGGGGCGGTGCCGCATATCAAGGCGATGAAGCAGTCGGCCTGCATAGAGGGTGCGCGGATGGCACTTGCCC
Organism: Triticum aestivum; assembly: GCF_018294505.1. NCBI lineage: Eukaryota > Viridiplantae > Streptophyta > Magnoliopsida > Poales > Poaceae > Triticum > Triticum aestivum. The sequence continues at coordinate 617,180,939 of NC_057801.1, forward strand.
GTGTGAAGACACATTGGAGAGAGATGGATGCCACCGCTGTTGCGACCCCGGGTTCGGATGATAGCCGGTTACCCGCCGAGCAATATTTTGGCGAAGTGCTGCGTGGTGCTCGTGTAATAGAGTCGCAGTGCTCAAAAAATGTTACGTTCGAATGAACGTTTTTACGATGTAAAACAATATTTATGATGTAAGCGCCTTTTATACTTGTGCATTCAAGTAATAGAATATCTCCTATGCAGCCGTTCATGTATACATGTGTATAACCTGAAAGATGGCAGTCGTCGGCTTCAGCCCCCACGCACAAGGTGCAGGGGTGTTCGCAAAAAATAGCGCGTTTTCACACTTAATCCGACGTCTCGGTCCTGTAAAGGAGGTGGTAGCATAGCAAACGAGGCAACCAGACTATAATGCTTTATCACTTTCACTTAGCCATGGAGTTCGAGGGTGGGGCTACGACATAGCCCCTGGGGGCACCGCGCTCTCCGAATTTGGGGCGTGTATGTGCCTGACCGGGAAACGGCCCTTCGTCAAAGCGGAGGAATTCTAAACATTCCTATGGTCGATCGAGTGGTTGACCAGTCTCTCGCTGTATCATGACAGTCAGTTTTCGGCTTTCTCTACTGAGGTGCTCGCCCAGCCGAACTGGGGCACAATCGCAGTACTTCTCCTGGTGCTGCGTTAGCCGGTGATACGGAACGTAAGGCAGCAAAACACAGGAGCCGGGCAAACCCAACATTTGACCAAAGACATGATTCGGAGCTGATGCATATAAGGCCTAACTCGAGACGCCGAACACTCCCGAAGGTGTTCGGTCTTTATAATAGCGGGCAAAACAATGCCCTAAGCCCCTTGTGTCCAGGTACGGGCAAGTTCTTCTGGCGCGGCCGATGCCAAAACGCCAGTCTCCACTCTGGTTATAATGAGAAACCAGGGGAATATAGCAACAAGAGACAGTAAGAAAGGTTTACGTAGGGTCTTAGTCTGAAAAGAGTCCTTGCAACGGGTCCCTACTACACGTATGTGCATGTGTCTCCATTGTGCCGTATCCTGGACGGGTGTGCACGCTGTTCATCTGTAAAAAAGAGAGGAACTTAGTTTGAAAAGAAATCGTGCGAGAAAGTGCATAAAAAGTTGAAATATAGATTAATACAGCTGAGCCTATGCTAGCTCATCATGGCTTATATGTACAATCCCTTGTGAAGGGGTGTGTGGCTAGGTAGCCCCTAGCTTATTTATTCCGGACTCGTCCAGCCGTGTCCGGGGTCTCAGGCGACCTTTTAAGGAAATGATGCCACGTGGACCGGGCATTTTAAGCGTAAGAGACGCGTAATGTGGTATTGCATTGAAGCGGACGAAAGCTTCCCGTCCCAGTGATGCTTGATAGCTACTTTTAAATGGGGCGACATGAAAGGTTAGCTTTTCTCGTCGGAAGTTGTCAGGTGACCTGAACACAACTTCTAGTAATAATGAAATTTTGCACCTGGCATAAGGGCCTGGCGCTACTCCTTTGAAGGAAGTGCGGCTATGCCGAATTGTAGTAGGGTCTATCCCAATTTGCGGATTGTGTCCGGATATAGCAGGTTTAAGTCACTGCCCCCGTCCATCGGAACCTGCATGAATTGCAGTCCGTCTATTATGGGATCCAGTATCAGGGCATTCTATCCTGCGTTCCGGATACTTCTGGACTAATCCAAATGGTCGAAAGTGATTGGTTTTGACATCCAATCTTGGTGTTCCGCTGGGGTGGACCGTGCTACACTTGTCTTAGCGAGTGTCGTGTTGGTTTTCCGTACTATCACATGAAGTGAGTTTACTGTTTTGACTTCTTGTGGGAAAGTCTTTTGACTTCCGGTGCTCTGCTGGTGGGGTTCGTCATCGTCCTCGCTTGGCGCATCGAGCCCCTTGTGTCCGGCGTTGAGTCTGCTGGACTGTTTAAAAACCCAACAATTTCGGTTGGTATGGTTTGCAGGCCTTCCGGAGGTACTGTGGATTTGACATATCCGATCTAAAATTTTGTTTAAATTTGATAGCTCGTCGTCGTTGTCCTTAAGAGGCAGTGTTTTATTGTTTGGCCGCGAGCTTTTGAATCCGGCGTTGACCGCCGTGCCCTTTGGGCTTTTTTCTTTATTCCGGCGCTGATCTTTCTTGCGCCGTGATTTTCCATTTCCATCTCTGATCTGGGATGTACTCGGGTCACTGGTGCTGCATCTTGCTAGCCAGATGTCTTCTCCTGCGCAAAAGCGCGTCATGAGGCTTGTTAGCGCGGCCATTGTTCTTGGCTTCTCTTGACCGAGGTGTCTGGCGAGCCATTCGTCTCGGACGTTGTGTTTAAAAGCTGCTAAGGCTTCCACGTCCGGACAGTCGACTATTTGGTTCTTTTTGGTAAGGAACCTGTTCCAGAATTTGCGCGCTGACTCTCCGGACTGTTGGTTTATATGACTCAGATCGTCTGCATCCGGAGGGCGGACATAAGTCCCTTGAAAGTTTGCTCTAAATGCGTCCTCAAGCTCTTCCCAACTTCCAACAGTGATTTCTGGGAGGCTTTTGAGCTAATGCCGAGCTGGCCCTTTGAGCTTGAGGGGTAGGTATTTTATGGCGTGGAGATCATCTCCTCTAGCCATGTGTATGTGTAGTATATAATCTTCTATCCAGACTCCTGGGTTTGTTGTGCCGTCGTATGCCTCTATGTTTATGGGTTTGAACCCTGCTGGAAATTCATGGTCCAGCACCTCATCGATAAAACATAGCGGGTGTGCGGCGCCCCTGTATTTGGGTGTGCCGCTGTCTTCGAACACTTGTCGTGTTGTGTTATTTCCTGGGGCCCTCTTTTTTGGCCCGTAGATGGACCTAGTTGGGCCGTCCGTTTTCCCAGGATCATAAGTCGGCTTGTGTGCGGCGCCGCTTGTCGCTTTTGGCCTGTCATCTGGCCGTCTATCCAGCCAGGCGGCCTCTTTATTTTTTGACTGTGAGGGCTCTATGGCTTCCTCGTCAAATTCTGGCAGCAACTTGCGCTTCGGGTAGCTCTTTGTTTGATGGCCATTGCCATATTTTTCTGCGGTCTTGAGTACTTTGATCCACTTCATTCTGAGTATGTCTTCCGCTGTTTTGAGCTTCCGTTTTTCCTTCTTCAAACTTCTTGCAGTGGCGACGAGTCTTTTGTGTAGGTTCTTATGCTCTGGTGTTGTGTCCGGACTGTTGACTGCTCCGTGAAGGGGTTGATTACCCGGCTCGTCCTGTTCGTCGTCCGCTGGTTTGCCCTGCTCTATTGCTGGGTCGTTAGGAATGCTGCTTTGATCGAGGCGGGACTTAGGGCGGCGTCTACGTCGCCGTTTTGATTGTTTATCGGCGGGATTATCCTCTGCCGCATCCCGTTGTTCCTCGGTATAGCTTCCCTTTGGGGTGTCCACCATATGTATGTCATGTGACGAGGTGGCCTTCCAGTGCCCTGTAGGCGCTGGTTCTTGATTGTCTCCGGCATCATCGTCCATACCGTTGATGTTTTCAGAGTCGTAGTTTAGCACGTCGGTTAGATCGTCGACGGTGGCTACGAAGTGGGTGGTGGGTGGGCTCTGAATTTCTTCATTGTCCGCGTCCCGACCATCCTGGCCGTAGCTCGGCCAGGGCTCTACGGATAATGAGAGATGCTTCAGCGAATTTAAGATATCGCCGAAGGGTGAGTGCTGAAAGGTGTCAGCAGCGGTGAATTCCATGATCGGCGCACAATCGGATTCGACTAGCAGGGGCGCAGGAGGTTCGGAGTCCGGCAGAGAGTCCGGCACCTCGGAGTCATGAGCTTTATGCGGGACAAGGTGAGTGTTCAGCTCCATCGCCGTAGAAGTTGCAGCTCCCGAGGCGGTGTCCAGCCATCCGTCCTCGATCTGAGCGATCGGCTCCGGACTATGGGTCGGAGCGGATTCGTGTGCGGCCTCCAAGGTGCTATCCAGCGGCAGAGTTAGGTCGTGCCCATTGTGACAGCGTGGCACATTCGGCTGTGGCTCAGATCCATCGAAGATCAAGTCCCCGCGGATATCGGCCGTGAAGTTTAGGCTTCCGAACCTGACCTGACGGCCAGGGGCGTAGCTTTCGATCTGCTCCAGATGGCCAAGTGAGTTGGCCCGCAGTGCGAAGCCGCCGAATACGAAGATCTGTTCGGGGAGAAAAGTCTCACCCAGGACTGCGTCGTTGTAGATTGAAGAGGCCATCAAGCCTATCGGTGACGACACAGAGGAACTCTCAATGAAAGCACCAATGTCGGTGTCAAAACCGGCGGATCTCGGGTAGGGGGTCCCGAACTGTGCGTCTAGGCGGATGGTAACAGGAGACAAGGGACACAATGTTTTACCCAGGTTCGGGCCCTCTTGATGGAGGTAAAACCCTACGTCCTGCTTGATTGATATTGATATTGTGGATGTTTACAAGAGTGGATCTACCACGAGATCAAGGAGGCTAAACCCTAGAAGCTAGCCTATGGTATGATTGTTGTTGTTATGATGTCCTACGGACTAGAGCCATCCGGTTTATATAGACACCGGAGAGGGCTAGGGTTACATAGAGTCGGTTACAATGGTAGGAGATCTACATATCCGTATCGCCAAGCTTGCCTTCCACGCCAAGGAAAGCCCCATCCGGACACGGGGCGAAGTCTTCAATCTTGTATCTTCATAGTCTTGGAGTCCGGTCGATGATGATAGTCCGGCCGATGATAGTTCGGCTGATGATGGTAGTCCGGCTATCCGGACACCCCCTAATCCAGGACTCCCTCAGGAACATCTGGTATAGTTATCCTGACTAAAGTTGGTCCTCGCGTGTCAAAGGATCTGGTGGTGACTCCGGCTTGGGCTCCACAATGACCTCCTTCCGGCCGTTGGGCTGGTCTTGGTCTCGTTGCACCGAAATGGATGCCTTTGCTTGATGCTCTCGCCTGCGCTTGCCTTCTTTGCACCAAAGAGGAAAGGAGGACACTGCGCGGGCTGGCGCCCGACTGGCGCCCTTGGTCGTCATGGCTTGCGTCATGGGCACCTCGCGAGGTACCCCGCCTTGAACTCTCTGCCTCCTCATGAGCCAGCCTGACGAGGCAGTGCCTGAGGAAGCTCCTTGTCGTTCGCCCCGCGAGGCTTGGCCCCTCGCGAGGGTCTTGAGCTTGTGTTGATGAAGATGGGCCGCGCTGGGCCTCCTTCGAGCCATGCCGCAGGCTGCAGGCAGGCAAGTCTGGGGACCCCCGTTCCCAGAACGCCGACAGAAACAAGAGGGATACATGCCGCAGGGACGGACCCACGCGGCCTGGGAATAATGCGGCCCTGTGGGCGCTCCCAGCCGGAAATGAAACTTAAAAGATGTCACCTGATGATGCTGGGGATGAAGGGGTGTTGGTGTAGCAGGCTCGGTGGGCTGCGGGAGCCGATCCTCATGAGCCCCCAGGCCCAGGGGCCTGAGGAGGCTCCGGAGGCGCTGGCGGCTCCTCGCGGGCCATCTCCATCTCCACCAGGGCTGCGGAACGCCTGACCTCTTGAGCCTCCAGGATGGCTCTCATGAGGCGCTGGTGCGCAGCAGCCGTGTTCGGCAAGCCATAAGGCATGCGGACGTAGCTGTGGGGCGGACCCTCGCAGCGTCCCACTTGCGAGGGCCAGAGGCGCTCCTGAGACGCGGCTCGGTTGAGCCCCGGTATGTCGATGCAGACGCGCAACCCACCATCCTCGCCTGGATGGTGGGCCACAGCGGGTAAGCGGCGGCTGCCTCTCATGACCCTTGACTCCTGTAGCTCCTAAATGGCCTTGCTGACGAACTCCTGAGGGTTCGGCCCTCCTTGCCTTGCTCCCTCTTGAGGGAAACATGCTTTGAAACACGCCTCCACGTGGTGCCCAAGCGCCTCCCTCATGACCTTGGCGAGGTCGGCGGCCCTCCAGGGGAGAGGCCCCGAGCCCTGCCTGAGGAGGGCGCCAGGCGCGCTTCCCTATGCGATGGAAGGAGGTTCCCCCTGAGCAGGCGCGGGCCCTGAGGGGCTGGGCCGGTCGATGTCTTCTTCTTCTTGGGGCGGCCTCGGGAAGCCTCCTGCTGCCGTGGTCCGGGTCTTCCAGTGATGTGGCCTGAAAGGCTCGCTCCAGGGAGCACACTGCGTCTCTCTCTTCGCAGGGCACCGTGATGACCCCGCCACTTCCTGGCATCTTGAAGACGTTGTAGCCGTGATTGGTTACGGCCATGAACTTGGCCAGCGCCGGGTACCCGAGGATGGCATTGTATGGTAGGCGAATGTGGGCGACGTCGAAGTCGGTGAGCTCGGTGCGGTAGTTGTCGCGTGCCCCGAAGGTGACAGGAAGGCGGACCTGCCGAATCGGGACCGTGGAGCCGTCGGTGACTCCGGAGAAAGGCTTGGTTGGCTGAAGCTAGCTGTAGGGCACTTGGAGATTGTTGAACGTTTCCACGGACAGGACATTGAGCCCTGCCCCGCCGTCGATGAGGGTCCTGGTGACCAGCATGTTGCTGATAATTGGGGAACAAAGCATCGGGAGGACTCCGGCTATGGTCGCGCACTTGAGCTGATCTGCTGAGCTGAACGTGATGGCGCATGCCGACCACCTGAGTGGGCGCGTGGCCTCGAGCTTGGCGAGGACTACATTCACTTCGCGGGCAAACTGCTTGAAGATGCGCTGAGAGGCTGGGGCTTGAGCTCCACCCAGGATGCAGGCGATTGCACGTGGTTCCTGGAAGCCCCCAGCCCCCTCGTCCTGATGACGGTCTTCATTTCTCCTTGGCTGCGGCGGCAGCAGAGGAAGGCCTGCGTTCCCTTGCGGGCGATCCTCGCGAGGCTGATCCCTCCAGCCTCCCTCGCGAGGCGGGTGATGAAGTCATGTACCTAGGGTAGGGTCATGGACCTATCTAAGGTACCCTACCCAAGGACATCCTTAGAAGAAGCTACCATCCAGTCGACCAAGAGGGACTTCACTCGACGAACTCAAGGACACTCGACAATGAAGATAGCCACTTGACCATGAAGCTAACCACTCGATGGCCAGGAGACCTAAAGTCACCCAGCACGCAACGGTCTATCACTAAGTGGCTTTAATAGTCTTCATGGCAGTTTATGAGGGTGTTACCAGTAACCCCATGTCTTAATGTACTTTAAACCCTCATAACTGAGGGCCGGAGGGGTCTGGCGAACTCTATATAAGCCACCCTCCTCCTCAGTGTAAAGGGTTCGCACCCCTGTAACTCATATACACAGAAACCAGTCGATCGCCTCCGGGCTCCGAGACGTAGGGATATTACTTCCTCCGAGAAGGGCCTGAACTCGTAAAACACTCGTGTGTACAACTACTCCATAGCTAGGATCTTACCTCTCCATACCTACCCCCATTCTACTGTCAGACTTAGAACCACGATAGTTGGCGCCCACTGTGGGGCGGGTGTCTTAGCGACTTTTTGGAGAAGTTGCAATTTGTCCGATTGCCTTCATCATGGTTTCTGGCGGAGCTCTGGTCGAGGGCCGCGAGATCCGTCTCGGTGCACTCGCTTTCATCGCCGACGACTCCGCTTGGCTCCAGGAGGCGCCACTCGACATCGACGTGCTCCCCGTCCGCGGGGCGACGCACTTTCGGGCGTCAGTCCGCGGAGTCCTGCTGCGGCAGCCGTCGACCCCATACCGGTCGACTCCTGTGCCGTCCTCCCTCCCTGTCTCCCGCCAGCGCAAGCGCTCCGGTCGGTCGAGGCTTCAGCGATGGGTGAGACACGCAGTGGCTCGCCAATCGGCCACCACCCAAGTCACGGCAATTGAGCCCGACGTATCTCTCTACAGCCTGTTCGATCTATCGACTGGCTCCATAGAGACTGCATCCAAGTGCGACAACAGTGATCCAGCGGCGGAGGTCCCGATGGTCAACGGGCCCCGTAGCCCTCCCGGTTTCCCCCGCATCGACGGGATGGACGATGGAGGCGACCCCGCTCAGGCCCATGAAGAATATCAGCCCGAGCCACTCACTTCTCAGCAAAGAGAAGATCTTCGCCGCCGGAACATGGATGCCCTGCATACTCCCATCGCAGGAGAAACTCCTGAGGCTCGTGCCTTGGAAGAGGCGCGTTTGGCCAACTTGGCTGAACGCACTCGACTGGAGAACCTCCAGCGAGCACTCGACGAGCGTGCGCGTCAACGAGTACCTGACTCTAGCCGACGTCAGCTCTTTCCGCAACCAACTCAGGTATATCGAACCCCGATTCAGAATTTGGCAGCTGCAGCCCGTATAGCAGAGTCAATTCAGCCCTCTCAGTCGGAGGCTGGAAGAGGCTTGATGCAGATCAGGGATTTGCTCCGGGCGGCAGGAGATCAGAATTCAGTTGTGGCACAGTCGCGCAACAAGATTCACAGTCGATCCGTCGCTGCGAATACTGTTCAGTCGGCTCACATTCAAAGGTCACCTCCGAGGCGCGTGGGACGTGAAGGCCGGCGGGACCACTATGATGACCGATTTGATCGAGATGATAGGCGTCGAGTTCCCACTCCTCCCCCAAGAAGTGGGTCTAACGCCCATCGGCAGCAAGATGACAGGTGCCAGCTCAGTGTTGGGCGGAGAGCTCCGGTCGACCCCGGAGAACCAGGCTTTGACGCGAGATCCATCATCGTGCAAGGTTTGGTCGATCGGAACAGAGCTCATAGAGGTGGCCATGACAGAGATGTGCCCACTAGCAGCCGAGTCCATGTTTTAGGTCCAGAATGCTTTAGCAGAGCCATCAGAGCCGCAGTGATACCCCCCAACTTCAGGTTGGCGACTGGGGTAAGTAAGTTCACCGGAGAGTCCAAGCCTGAAACTTGGCTTGAAGACTACCGAGTGGCGGTACAGATTGGTGGTGGTAATGATGAGGTGGCCATGAAGCATTTATCACTCATGCTAGAGGGTTCGGCCAGGGCGTGGTTGAATCAGTTAGCTCCTAGCAGCATTTACACCTGGGAAGATCTTTCCCGAGTGTTCGTCAGGACGTTCGAGGGAACTTGCAAGCGACCGGCCGGATTAACGGAGCTGCAAGTCTGCGTACAAAAGTCGAGTGAGACATTGAGAGATTACATCCAGAGATGGATCACTTTGCTTCATACCGTGGAGAATGTGTCGGACCATCAAGCGGTCTGCACCTTCAAGGATGGTGTCAAGAACAGAGAGTTGAGCCTGAAGTTTGGTCGAACCGGAGATATGACCCTGAGTCGAATGATGGAGATTGCCACAAAATACACTAATGGTGAAGAAGAGGATAGGCTCCGGAGTGGCAAGTATAAGCCGAGTCAATCGGAAAAAGGAAACTCCAGTCGGAAGCAGAAGCGGAAAGCCGAGCCAGCTGCTCCTGGAGAGGCTCTGGCCGTGACTCAGGGCAAATTCAAAGGGAAGCCCAAAGGATCTTGGAACCCCAAGAAGGTAAGGGATAAAAAAGGAAATGACATGATGGATCTACCGTGTCACATCCACACGAAGAAAGACGAAGAGGGTAACTTCATCTACCCGAAACATACCACTCGCCAGTGTCGGCTCTTAATCCAGTAGTTTCAAGGAAAACAGCCCAAGGACAAAGAGAAGGAGTCGGACAAGGCCGAGGACAAGGAGGACAGTGATGGAGGGTACCCTCATGTCAATTCCACCCTGATGATTTTTGCTGATGTAGAGAGCAAAAATCGACTGAAAGTGATCAACCGAGAGGTATGGTCGCCTCGGCGACACCAAGCTATCTGAAATGGTCGCAAACTCCCATTATGTTCGACCAGTCCGATCATGCTACTCACATTGCCACCCTTGGGAGGCAAGCGCTGGTGGTCGGCCCAGTTGTCGAAGGCACTCGACTGACGAAGGTATTGATGGATGGCGGCAGTGGGTTGAATATACTGTACGCAGAGACGCTTAAGGGAATGGGCATTCTGATGACCAGGCTTAGCTCCAGCAACATGAGTTTTCACGGAGTCATTCCTGGAAAGAAGGCTGAGTCACTCGGTCAAATAGCTCTGGATGTAGTGTTCGGCGACTCGAAGCATTTCCGCAAAGAGAAGCTGACATTTGAAGTCGTGGATTTCCAGAGCGCATACCACGCTATTTTGGGAAGACCAGCCTATGCCCGCTTCATGGCTCGACCATGTTATGTGTACCTCAAATTAAAGATGCCTGGCCCCAGAGGAGTGATCACTATCACTGGCAGCCGGAAGAAGGCAGAAGAGTGTTTCCAGAAAGGCTCGAAGATTGCGGATGCCCAGATAACAATGGTAGAGCTGGAAGGATACAAGAAAAATGCAGATCCGAGTGATTTGTTGCGGGCCAAGAAGCCCGCCACAGAGTCAGCGTTCCAGTCGTCAGGGGAGACGAAGCCAGTTCATATCCACCCGACTGACCCCAACGCAGCTCCGACCCATATTTCCACAACACTCGACTCTAAATAGGAAGAAGCGCTCATCCAGTTCCTCCGTGAGAACTGGGACATCTTTGCATGGAAGCCAGCTGACATGCCGGGTGTTCCTAGGGGGCTGGCTGAGCATCGCCTTAGAGTCGACTCAAAAGCGAAACCTGTTAAAGAACATCTTCGACGGTCCGCTGTTCAGAAGAAAAAAGCCATTGGCGAGGAGGTGGCTCGACTCCTTGCAGCAGAGTTTATCCGAGAGATATACCACTCCGAGTGGCTCGCCAATGTCGTCATGGTTCCCAAGAAGGACAACTCACTTTGCATGTGCATTGATTTCAAACATATCAATTGGGCCTGCCCAAAAGATCATTTTCCTCTCCCTCGCATTGACCAAATTGTCGACTCGACTGCGGGATGCGAGAGATTGTATTTTTTAGATGCCTATTCCGGGTATCATCAGATCCGTCTGTATGGACCTGACAAAATCAAAACAGCTTTCATCACTCCATTCGGGTGCTTCTGCTATATCACCATGCCATTCGGTCTCAAGAATGCCGGATCCACGTTCATGAGAATGATTCAAAAGTGTTTACTCACTCAAATTAGTCGGAATGTGGAAGCGTACATGGATGATATCGTAGTCAAGTCACGAAAGGGTTCCGACCTGTTGACTGACCTAGCTGAAACATTTGCCAATCTCAGGAGATATGATATCAAGCTTAATCCATCAAAGTGCACATTCGGAGTGCCTGGCGGAAAGTTACTCAGTTTTCTCGTTTCAAAACGAGGAATCGATGCTAACCCAGAAAAAGTTGGCACCATACTCTGAATGAAACACCCTGTGCGTGTGCATGATGTCCAGAAGCTTACTGGATGCTTGGCCGCGTTAAGTAGATTCATCTCTCGCCTCGGTGAAAAGGCGTTGCCTCTTTACCGACTGATGAAGAAGGCAGACAAGTTCGAGTGGACTCCAGAAGCTGATGCAGCATTTGCCGAGCTAAATGCTCTGCTCTCCACCCAGCCGGTGCTTGCTGCTCCAATCAGCAAAGAGCCCCTGTTGCTTTACATTGCAGCCACAGGATAGGTCGTCAGTACAGTACTTACGGTCGAGCGGGAAGAGGAAGGTAAAACCTTCAAAGTTCAGCGCCCAGTGTATTATCTCTCTGAAGTTTTGACCCCATCGAAGCAAAGATATCCTCATTATCAGAAGCTCGTATATGGGATCTACATGACCATGAAGAAGGTTGCTCATTATTTCTCTGATCATGACATTACAGTCGTCAGCGACGCACCATTGTCAGAGATTCTGCACAACAGAGATGCAACTGGTCGAGTGGCTAAATGGGCGATTGAACTCCTTCCCCTTGATATCAAATTTGAGGCAAAGAAAGCCATTAAGTCCCAGGCTATAGCAGATTTCCTTGCCGAGTGGATTGAACAACAGCAGCCGACTCAAGTTCACTCAGAGCATTGGACCATGTTCTTTGATGGCTCTAAGATGTTAAATGGTTCTGGTGCTGGGGTAGTTTTGGTTTCTCCCCGAGGAGATAAGCTCAGATATGTGCTCCAGATCCACTTTGATTCCTCCAACAATGAAGCAGAATATGAAGCACTTTTGTATGGGTTGCGCATGGCCATTTCACTCGGTGTCCGTCGCCTTATGGTTTATGGCAACTCAGATTTGGTGGTCAATCAGGTGATGAAGGAGGGGGACGTTAGAAGCCCAGCCATGACTGGATACTGCAATGCAGTGAGGAAGCTCGAAAAGAAATTCGAAGGGTTAGAGCTCCACCATATACCCTGACTGAAAAATCAAGCGGCTGATGATTTGGCGAAGATAGGATCCAAGAGAGAAGCCATCCCCAGTGATGTGTTCTTGGAGCATATCCATACTCCATCAGTCATAGAAGATCCTTTTACCGACGAAGTCCCGCAACCTAAGAGTGTTACGGATCCGACTGAGGTTGAAGTTCCAGCAGTGGTCGACCTGATCATGGAAGCTTTGGTGATCACTCCCGATTGGACAGTACCGTATATCGCGTATATCTTGAAGAAAGAGCTCTTGGAGTACGAAGAAGAGGCTCGACAGATCGTCCGCCGATCTAAAGCCTTTACTGTGATAAGGGGGCAGCTGTACAGAGAAAGCGCGACTGGAGTTGGTCAGAAATGCCTAACGCCGGAGGAAGGTCGAATAATCCTTGGCGACATCCACTCGGGGACCTATGGCCATCATGCGTCTTCCCGGACCATTGTAACCAAAGCATACCGAGCCGGATTTTATTGGCCAAGAGCGAATGAAATGGCAAAGGAGATAGTCGACAAGTGTGAGGGATGTCAATTTTACTCCAATATGTCACACAAGCCCGCCTCAGCTTTAAAGACCATACCACTCGTTTGGCCCTTTGCAGTATGGGGGTTGGATATGGTCGGCCCTTTGAGAACAGGCAGAAGCGGTTTCACCCACGTGCTGGTAGCAGTCGACAAGTTCACCAAGTGGATTGAGGCCAAACCCATCAAGAACCTCGATGTTGGTACTGTTGTCAGCTTTATCAGAGAATTGATATTCAGATATGGAGTCCCGCACAGCATCATCACTTACAATGGGTCAAACTTCGATTCCGAAGAATTCAGAGCTTTCTGCACGTCTCAAGGCACACGAGTCGACTATGCTTCAGTCGCCCATCCGCAATCGAATGGACAGGCAGAATGAGCCAACGGCCTAATTCTCAAAGGGTTGAAACCCCGTTTGATGCGTGATCTCAAGCATGCGGCTGGTGCATGGGTCAACGAACTTCCCTCGGTACTTTGGGGGTTAAGGATCATGCCCAACCGGTCGGCTGGAAGAACTCCGTTCTTCTTGGTCTACGGAGCTGAAGCAGTCTTGCCGAGTGACCTTCTCCACAATGCTCCTAGGGTCGAGCTCTACACCGAGGCTGAAGCAGAAAAAGCACGGCAGGATGCAGTCGACCTTTTAGAGGAAGAAAGGGAGATGGCTCTGATCTGATCGACCATTTATCAACAAGACTTGCGTCGCTTCCACGCCAAAAACATGAAGAGTCGAGCCTTCCAGGAAGGAGATTTGGTTCTCCGAGTGGATCAGCAGAAACCACACAAGCTCGCTCCTTCTTGGGAAGGTCCCTTCATCATCACCAAGGTTCTCCACAATGGAGCATATCGTCTTTACAATGTCGAGCATCAGATCGACGAGCCCCGAGCTTGGAACGCGGAGCTTCTCCGCCCCTTTTACACTTAAGTATTCACTCGGATGAGTTGTAATAAAAGTACTTCTGTAGTTTATTTATCAAAGACAAGAGCTTTATGATTTTCCCAGTAATTGTTATTACTTTCGTCCACATAAAGCAATCCCCCAGTGGGTGGCTTGGCTGCGAATCTGATTCGCCTAAGTCTGTAAAAAAATCCTAACCGAGTGGTGAGCCAGCCTCCCACTCGAAGGCTTAGCTGCGAAATCCGTTTCGCCTAAGTTAAACAAAATCCTACCGAGTGGTAAGCCAGCCTTCCACTCGGAGGCTTAGCTGCAGTCCAAGTACTCGCCTAAGTTTTTGAAAATCCTACCGAGTGGTAAGTCAGCCTTCCACTCGGAGGCTTAGCTGCAATCCAAGTACTCGCCTAAGTTTTTGAAAATCCTACCGAGTGGAAAGCCAGCCTTCCACTCGGAGGCTTAGCTGCAGTCCAAGTACTTGCCTAAGTTAAACAAAATCCTACCGAGTGGTAAGCCAGCCTTCCATTTGGAGGCTTAGCTGCAGCATTACGCTCGCCTAAGTTCAAATGCAACATGCGCTCTGCAAGGAGGACGAGGTGCAGGTCGACTGCTACCCTCTCCTTCCGAGCTACGCCACAAATACAACATGCGCTCTGCAAGGAGGACGAGACGCAGGTCGACTACTACCCTCTCCTTCCGAGCTATGCCACAAATACAACGTGTGCTCTGCAAGGAGGACGAGGTGCAGGTCGACTGCTACCTCCTTCTCCAGAGGTACGCCTTGAAAATCCTACCGAGTGAAGAGTAGACCTCCCACTCGGGGGCTTAGCTGCAGCCCAGTGCTCGCCTAAGTTCTTGAAAATCCTACCGAGTTGTGACACCCCAAAAATTTGGCCTTGTTTTATTAAATTAAAATTTTTCCAGGAATTAAAACTTTGGATTTCTGAGCTCCATTTTGATTTTTAACTCTTTTCCTTCCCTGTTATGATGAGTTTTTCCCAAAGAGAAAACTTTTCAAATATGTTATTGGACTTGTTTAACCTCTCAAGAAAAACTTTCATTTTATCAGTGTAACTAATTAAATAATTTAATTGCTTGATCTTTACTTTCTTGAAATAGTTTTTCAAGGTTAGATGGTCTTATTTGAACTACAACCATTTGATACATTCACTTAAAATTTCCACAAAAATTTGGAGATGTCATGTTATGTTTTTAAATCACTTTTATGCAAAAATATATTTCATTCATGAAATATTTTGAGCCCTGCGCTCAATTTTTCTTCTCTGGTCCAGAGTGCATTTTACACTGCAACCCATTTAAATATTTCTTTAAAACTTCTACCAAAATTAGGGGAGGTCAGTAGGAGCCTATTATTCCACTTTGTGCAAAAATCCAGGGTTGTTCTTTGGAAATATTGAGTGAATCAACCTCATTTCCATTCTGGTCCAATTTGAAGATTTGTACAGCAACCACCATTTTAGTTGCTCCTATACCCTTGATTATTTCTCCTACTTGTAGTCCTCCATGTTAAACCCTTAAGTCCAGGAGCATGCACCATTTGGATCATTTTTGGTTCATGAAATAATGCTATTTATTTCCTGTCCAGAATTGAAGTTTTGCAAAACTTGCACTAACAAGTTTCTTCTTTTGGCAAACTAACCTCACCACTCTCTCTTGCATCTAAAGAGACCCCCATCTGGAGTTCTTGGCCACTCCAAGACTTGCCTAAGTGCCCTTGGCATTTTGTCAAACACCTTATGGGCATGATCAGTTTTGACATGAGTTTTGGCATTGCACTGTGAACTTGCACCTCTGATCAAACCAACCTGTCCACTAGGCTCCCAGTTGCCCCTAGCCTGGGTCTGTTAATTGCCAGCCTCAACTGCGATCTCCAGCATGCTTTAGCATTTCGCCGAACATCTGGTGTGCGTGCGCTGGGCGCGCCCAGAGCGCGCATATTGCAGCCGCGCACATGAGCCGACACGCTGACCCCATGGCTTTGGCCCGCTCTGCAGCACCACGCCACGCGCTCCCCTCCTCGCAGCAACGCGCCAAGCAGCTCCCGCCGCGCCCGGCAGGCCAAGCGCTAGCCGCCGCCGCCGTCCGACAGCCTCTGCCCATGTCGGCGCCGCCAAAGCCTCTCACGCTCGCCACCTGGCCCCTGGAGCAGTGCGAGCTCATCCACAGCCATGTCCTCTAGCGCTCGTCGCCGCCATGATACCCTGCTGCTACAGAACGTCGGTTCGCCGGCCGCCCTTATCCACCACCGCGGAACCGACCTCGCCGCACTATAAAT
>NC_057801.1:617197196-617206631 GCF_018294505.1 Triticum aestivum
ACCCGGGGAGGCCTCCTTCCTCATCTCTGGCAACTCCTGCCGCCGCCACCGCCCCGACAAATCCGGCACCTCCAGTACCTCCCCCTCTCCGTTCTCTTCACCAAGAACTTCCTCATTCCCCTGTGAACCTAACCCCCTACTTAATTTTATCGGGAGCCATCGCCGCCAACAAATCACTTCGCCACCGAAGCCTTCCTCCGCCGCGGAGCTCGCCGCCGGCGATTTACTCCTCCCCCAGCAACCCTACGACTACCGGGAGGACCGCCCCAGCCTTACGGGTCCATCCCCACCCTCGGGGGCCCGCGAGGAGCAGCCAAACGCCGGCGACGATAGCCGGAGCCCCGCTCCGCTCGGGCAGAGGAGGGAGACGACGCGCGGCGACTGGTCAAACCTGACCAGTGGGCCAGGCGAGCCCACTGTCAGTGACACCCCGCGCCGTCCACGTGTTTAAGTGAAGGCGTAATCCATCGCAGTACGTTTTCCCCGCTTCAAAAGCGTAATCTCGTCTGAAACGTTTTCTTTTTCTGTTTTATTTAAAAACAGATTTTGACCAAATCTTTGACTGGCTATAACTTTTTAAATATAACTCCAAATGAGTTGATTCTTTTTCCTACCTTCCTCAAATTTAGTCTAGTTTATTTTAAGATTTATTTGAAAAAATTTCAAACAACTTTTTTGTTCTGTTTTTGAAATGTGTGTTAATTCAAATATATTTTTAAATAGGATTTTGGGGAAAGAGAAGAAACTTTCAAAAGTTTGGAGAGCACCCTGCCTTTCCACACATTGAAGGCAAGCATTCTGAATCCCGGCATAATATTTTTGGTGTGATCGTTGATGCATTTATAACACCACCGCATTTCGAAGGACTTGTTATTTCATGTGATATGATCATATGCATGGGTGCATGTTATTGATTTCCATGCTGTTGGAAACGAACACACTTGTGATGATAATCACCCTCATGAGCCTTGCATGCATACCGGCAGAAACCCGGGAAAAACCTCTGCCTTGGGTAGGCATGAGTTTGTCGCCGGTCTCCGTCGGGACGGTTATGTCTGGTATGGCATGATAAGGTAATATGAGTGGTGACTCTGTTGGATGAAATATATTTGTTATACTAATCATGCAGGGAATACTTAAACCTCCTGAGTCGACCGTAGATCGAGTCTTGATCCAGTAACCCCATACTTGTTTCGTACTACCACTCGTCTCTATAGCAAGTAGAGTACGGTTCAGTAAGTTGTCAACCTCTTTCTAGCACACACCGTACAGAGAGGCCATGGTGGATGATACTGGTTGTAGCTGGTAGGCAGGCCACCTGGTCCGGGGGCATGGGTGTTTCCGGTTGGGACCGAGAGGGGAGGCCACCCCTTAGAGCGCGCGATATAAGTTTGATCCCATGCTACGCGAGGTTGTAGCCTCCCCACTTAGAGTTGCTTAACAGGTGTCGTGGGTGATTCCAGACACGTGTGAGTTAAGCTGGTGTGTGCAGGTTAGGTGTGTTTTCAACAAAAAGACCGTAGACGGAATTAGTCCCAATGGGCTAAAGAAATCCGTTACTCGTGGGTAAAGAGTACACCCTCTCCAGAGAATAAACCTATTCGAATAGCCGTGTCCATGGTTAAGGATTACAGTCTGGGATGGGTCAGGTGTCGGTCTTAGTGTCGGTCTTCGGAGGTGAAACTGTTAACCAGAAAATGGAATTTCTACTCGTGACTTGTGATATCTATGATTATTATTATTATTGACTAACCCGTGATATTATTGTTATTACCAAGTATCTCTGGGATGGTTCTACCTCCGGGATATTCATTATGATTATTTCTTTTAAAGCCCTTTTTGTGGTGTCGCTCAGACGCCCGACTATGGCATTTCTTTTAAAGCCCTTTATGTGGTGTCGCTCAGACGCCCGACCGTGGCAATTCTTTTAAAGCCCTTTTTGTGGTGTCGCTCAGACGCCCGACTGTGGCATTTCTTTTAAAGCCCTTTATGTGGTGTCGCTCAGACGCCCGACTGTGGCATTTCTTTTAAAGCCCTTTATGTGGTGTCGCTCAGACGCCCGACAGTGGCATTTCTTTTAAAGCCCTTTATGTGGTGTCGCTAAGACGCCCGACTGTGGCATTGCTTGTTACTTGTTTCATAAATTTTTATACTACCATGTTATTGCATTTTATAAATAACTTGCTTGCACGCATCAGGGTTTCATTTATCTTTTGTGACTGACGTCATGAGCATAAAATATTTTCAGCACATCATTGTTATATTATACTTGTGTTCATAATGTTTGCGAGTACATTCAAAGTACTCACTGGCTCGTCCCTGGCTATTGTCTTGGCCAGATTTTCTTGCACGGAGAGGAGCGACGCGATGCCAGCCCCGGAACCCACTCAATGGAGATAGCAGCCTCGCGAAGATAGGAATTAACCTGGTCAGATGTTCCCATGGGAAATGGAGTCCCATAGACACTGATGTTTCACAACCCGCTTCCGCCATCAACCACTAGAAACCCTTTGTTGTACTCACAAGCCAGAATGGTCTTGTACTACATATTTTGTATTTTGCTTGGAATTTCTGTATCAAGTTGGAGCCTCATCAGCTAACAGTAATCCTGGGGCTGATGAGCACGACGGTCTTTTCTGGAAATTTATTACCCGGAAAACCGGTCGTGACAGACTTGGTATCAGAGCCAGGCTAACCATTGGCTAAATCTTAGCCAGGTCGAAAAACTTAGGCAAACCAACCCACTAGACCTTAGCCAAACCCCAGCCAAGCTTCTCGTGCAAGATAGCCACACAGTGACCCAACACCTTTTGGCAGTCGGTGCCCAACCTATCAACCTAACCTGTCGCTCATGCGCTAGTGACCGGCCCCTAAATAGTCCTTTTCCGCAAGCGTGCGAAGGAAGACTCCATCCCCTTTTTCTTATAAAAAGGGCACGCTAGCCTCAACCCAGCACAGCACAGCCGCTACCCCAAACCGAGCCACAATGCCTGGACCCATAGTGCACAACGAAACCACAGCAACCAACCTTGGAGGTTTTGTGACCATCCTCGCAAACCTCACCCGTCGTGCCTACGCGTTAGAAGAGCCACCAGAATATGTTGTGTATCAAGGACCCATGAGCGGTGAAGACCGTCAATTCTGGGCCACTGTGCACATCTACGGTAGGGGTCTAGCACCCGAGCGCCCCTACAGGTTCACCGGAAGGACAACTTCCTTTGAGCCACAAGCCATCCAGCTAGCCGCTCGAGAGGCTATAGTTCATCTCAGGCACTTGTCGCCCAGAGTTAACTGTCGCTCGTTCCACTACTACCCCAGACGTGAAGGGTATGGTAGACCAGCCCAAGTTTCCAACGGAGATCATGAGACGGACCCCGCATTGTTGCACCTAGTGCGTTATGTAAGTGCACTAGAGGCATTGTTCGACCAGATCACTATTGATCTAATCGCAGCTCGTGGAGAGCTGGTTCGTCGAGCCCCAGCGAGAGAAGAGAACGAGCCCAACGCCGACAACCCAGTCGTGCTGTTTGGACAACCGATCGAGACTCCAAGATCAGCTCCAGCCATCGGCCAAGGTGCTGCGATAACCCCAGAAGTGCTTCGTCGCATTTTGGGAGCACACTCCAACGGGGTTGTGGCCAACAATCCCCGCGATGGTCATCATCACTACCCCGACCCTGTCGTTCTTCCGCCATCTCCGACTAATCCCGGCAGTGAGACACGTGGAGAAGCCTCGACATCCACCAGGCACGCCCGTTTAGACATAAACGAGGTAGACTAAGCCGTATGAGTAGCACCGAGTTTCAGTGTATCCTCGCTTTGTAATCATGTGACCGTGTATTTTAACGCAGCCTGTCGTTCTGCCTCTGTTTTAATAGTAGCCTTGCATATTTGGTCAGCGCATAGTTGCACATTTTCCGGGCACAGCTACCAAAACCAACCCGACAACAACCACAGTAACACGTCTCTTTATGAGATATGTGTATTTCTGACACTGACCCGACCTTTGGAGCTAAGCTGGTAAATTTATTACCTTTCACCACGGTAAAACGAATCCAGCTCCATTGCTATATAAAGGCCACCTTGTGACCTTACCCAGCAACCCTCACTTTCTGCACCACACTCGCACTTTTTCCTGTCATGCCGAGCCCCAGCATTCATCTGAGAACCCCAGATGCAACCCCAGGTAGCTTTGTCAAAATATTGTGGGATTTTACCCGCAGTACCATGGGTTCTACCCAGCCACCTCAGTACGAGCTGTTCAAATCGAGGATCACCTCTTCCACCTCGGAATATTGGGCAGCAGTACACATCCCTCCTGTAGACTCCAATCAAGATCCAACGGAAATTTCCTTCATGGGGAAATCTATGCCAACCCCACACCTGGCCATAGAAGCTGCTGCGAAAGAAGCGATTGCTCGTCTTCGATCCGCAGTACCCTATGCCCGCGAACGAGGATATTATTACTTTCCGAGTCGTGCAGCACCCGGAGAAGTAACATCTTTTCCCGGTGGACGTATTGAGAGAGACCCAGTTCTGGCCAACCTTATCCAGTACATCATTGCTCAAGAGCATTTGAACCAGCGAGTGATGGATTATCTCCAGAGCCTCGCAGATTTAAATCCTCAGATTGCCATCGCAGACCACTGAGACCCGACCCGGAGAGACGCATACATCGACTGGTCAATCCACTTCCTCCAATAGGAGAGGAGTGTATTCCTTTACCAGAGACATTTTATCAGGACCCCACCCAGTTACTGTTTTCATTTTAGACGTCACTATTGTATTTGTCCCTTGCAGCATTTATTTATGTGTGTGACTTATGCGTGATACCCTGAGTTTGTACGACGAGTCAATTATTTGGCTTCTACTAATGTGTGTAGTTTTTGTTGTGGTTTATGTTCCTTTTAAATTAACTGTTTTTCCCCCGCAAAATCCTGGAGTGAGATTTCTTTTCCCTGAATTGCTACACCTGCCCCTTCTCACGATGCGGATTAATTAATTTCACACAGCACCACACAGCAGACTCACAACCATAATCATTCGGACACATACACTGTTTGCAAAACTTTGCAACGGCGTTACATCTAGCTAATCATCCTCTAACGACAGTTAGCACCCGGCACACCTCCATCTACTCCTCGTGATCACCACCACCGCGGAGAGCCAACACCCGAGCCGCAGCGTCGCGATACTCGTCGAAGATCATCGCGCACAGGAGCACAGAGAGCCCCAGCAGTGTCGCCAGCCCTCCGCATATCAGGATCACAAACCAGTCCGGCATAGCCTCTGCCATTAGAGCCTCACCCGAGTTTCGGTAAGAAGTAATGGAGGAAGAAGGAGGTGGAGAAGTGAGGCCAGATGTGAGGAAGAAGAGAGAGGCACCCCGGCCGTTTTTATAGCTCGAGCTCGGTGTACGGTGGGCGAAGTCCACCAACGCCGCTCGTCGCCGATCGCCAGTGTTCGGAGTCGAATCCGCGAGCAGTGCCGACAGCGCGCTGGCCCGCGAGGTGAGTGCACGCTGCACCGGCAGCTAGCACGCCGTGCACTACCACGGTACGGCCTAGATGCCCTACGCATTAGACATCGCCGGTGGAGAGAGCGCGAGAAAGCGCGCGAGAGAAGTGGTAGAAGGAAGAGCCAGTGGGAGAAGAAGAGACTGACAGTGGGCCCCGGGTCCACCTGTCGGCCAGAGAGAGCATTGTGCTCTCGGGTACGACCAGCGTATATTTAAATTTAGAAGTTATTCTAAATTTATATCCAGCGTAGAAATCTCGCGTTTTTGTCCCGAACCGCAGACTTTTCCACGCAGCCCCAGTATTCACACTGTGGTTTTTCACCACTTATTGCCCTCTCACTGTAGCCACATCTTTATTGCGTAAATATTTTCTTAACACCGTTTTTAACAAATCTCGAGGACGAGATTTTTCTTAAGGGGGATAGTATTGTGACACCCCAAAAATTTGGCCTTGTTTTATTAAATTAAAAAATTTCCAGGAATTAAAACTTTGGATTTCTGAGCTCCATTTTGATTTTTAACTCTTTTCCTTCCCTGTTATGATGAGTTTTTCCCAAAGAGAAAACTTTTCAAATATGTTATTGGACTTGTTTAACCTCTCAAGAAAACCTTTCCTTTTATCAGTGTAACTAATTAAATAATTTAATTGCTTGATCTTTACTTTCTTGAAATAGTTTTTCAAGGTTAGATGGCCTTATTTGAACTACAACCATTTGATAGATTCACTTAAAATTTCCACAAAAATTTGGAGATGTCATGTTATGTTTTTAAATCACTTTTATGCAAAAATATATTTCATTCATGAAATATTTTGAGCCCTGCGCTCAATTTTTCTTCTCTGGTCCAGAGTGCATTTTGCACTGCAACCCATTTAAATATTTCTTTAAAACTTCTACCAAAATTAGGGGAGGTCAGTAGGAGCCTATTATTCCACTTTGTGCAAAAATCCAGGGTTGTTCTTTGGAAATATTGAGTGAATCAACCTCATTTCCATTCTGGTCCAATTTGAGGATTTGTACAGCAACCACCATTTTAGTTGCTCCTATACCCTTGATTATTTCTCCTACTTGTAGTCCTCCATGTTAAACCCTTAATCCAGGAGCATGCACCATTTGGATCATTTTTGGTTCATGAAATAATGCTATTTATTTCCTGTCCAGAATTGAAGTTTTGCAAAACTTGCACTAACAAGTTTCTTCTTTTGGCAAACTAACCTCACCACTCTCTCTTGCATCTAAAGAGACCCCCATCTGGAGTTCTTGGCCACTCCAAGACTTGCCTAAGTGCCCTTGGCATTTTGTCAAACACCTTATGGGCATGATCAGTTTTGACATGAGTTTTGGCATTGCACTGTGAACTTGCACCTCTGATCAAACCAACCTGTCCACCAGGCTCCCAGTTGCCCCTAGCCTGGGTCTGTTAATTGCCAGCCTCAACTGCGACCTCCAGCATGCTTTAGCATTTCGCCGAACATCTGGTGTGCATGCACTGGGCGCGCCCAGAGCGCGCATATTGCAGCCGCGCACACGAGCCGACACGCTGACCCCACGGCTTTGGCCCGCTCTGCAGCACCACGCCACGCGCTCCCCTCCTCGCAGCAACGCGCCAAGCAGCTCCCGCCGCGCCCGGCAGGCCAAGCGC
This sequence comes from Triticum aestivum, assembly GCF_018294505.1. Taxonomy (NCBI): domain Eukaryota; kingdom Viridiplantae; phylum Streptophyta; class Magnoliopsida; order Poales; family Poaceae; genus Triticum; species Triticum aestivum. The sequence continues at coordinate 617,204,356 of NC_057801.1, forward strand.
TAGCCGCCGCCGCCGTCCGACAGCCTCTGCCCATGTCGGAGCCGCCAAAGCCTCTCACGCTCGCCACCTGGCCCCTGGAGCAGTGCGAGCTCATCCACAGCCATGTCCTCTAGCGCTCGTCGCCGCCACGATGCCCTGCTGCTACAGAATGTCGGTTCACCGGCCGCCCTTATCCACCGCCGCGGAACCGACCTCGCCGCACTATAAATGGACCCCCCCCCCGAGCTTCCCCGAGCACGCAGGCGACCTTATGCCACCCCCATGGCGCTTCCCTGCCTCGCATTCGACCCGGGGAGGCCTCCTTCCTCATCTCCGGCAACTCCTGCCGCTGCCACCGCCCCGACCAATCCGGCACCTCCAGTACCTCCCCCTCTCCGTTCTCTTCACCAAGAACTTCCTCATTCCCCTGCGAACCCAACCCCCTACTTAATTTTGATCGGGAGCCATCGCCGCCAACAAATCACTTCGCCACCGAAGCCTTCCTCCGCCGCGGAGCTCGCTGCTGGCGATTTACTCCTCCCCCAGCAACCCTACGACTACCGGGAGGACCGCCCCAGCCTTACGGATCCATCCCCACCCTCGGGGGCCCGCGAGGAGCAGCCAAACGCCGGCGACGATCGCCGGAGCCCCGCTCCGCTCGGGCAGAGGAGGGAGACGACGCGCGGCGACTGGTCAAACCTGACCAGTGGGCCAGGCGAGCCCACTGTCAGTGACACCCCGTGCCGTCCACGTGTTTAAGTGAAGGCGTAATCCATCGCAGTACGTTTTCCCCGCTTCGAAAGCGTAATCTCGTCTGAAACGTTTTCTTTTTCTGTTTTATTTAAAAACAGATTTTGACCAAATCTTTGACTGGCTATAACTTTTTAAATATAACTCCAAATGAGTTGATTCTTTTTCCTACCTTCCTCAAATTTAGTCTAGTTTATTTTAAGATTTATTTGAAAAAATTTCAAACAACTTTTTTGTTCTGTTTTTGAAATGTGTGTTAATTCAAATATATTTTTAAATAGGATTTTGGGGAAAGAGAAGAAACTTTCAAAAGTTTGGAGAGCACCCTGCCTTTCCACACATTGAAGGCAAGCATTCTGAATCCCGGCATAATATTTTTGGTGTGATCGTTGATGCATTTATAACACCACCGCATTTCGAAGGACTTGTTATTTCATGTGATATGATCATATGCATGGGTGCATGTTATTGATTTCCATGCTGTTGGAAACGAACACACTTGTGATGATAATCACCCTCATGAGCCTTGCATGCATACTGGCAGAAACCCGGGAAAAACCTCTGCCTTGGGTAGGCATGAGTTTGTCGCCGGTCTCCGTCGGGACGGTTATGTCTGGTATGGCATGATAAGGTAATATGAGTGGTGACTCTGTTGGATGAAATATATTCGTTATACTAATCATGCAGGGAATACTTAAACCTCCTGAGTCGACCGTAGATCGAGTCTTGTTCCAGTAACCCCATACTTGTTTCGTACTACCACTCGTCTCTACAGCAAGTAGAGTACGGTTCAGTAAGTTGTCAACCTCTTTCTTGCACACACCATACAGAGAGGCCATGGTGGATGATACCGGTTGTAGCGGGTAGGCAGGCCACCTAGTCCGGGGGCATGGGTGTTTCCGGTTGGGACCGAGAGGGGAGGCCACCCCTTAGAGCGCGCGATATAAGTTTGAGCCCATGCTATGCGAGGTTGTAGCCTCCCCACTTAGAGTTGCTTAACAGGTGTCGTGGGTGATTCCAGACACGTGTGAGTTAAGCTGGTGTGTGCAGGTTAGGTGTGTTTTCAACAAAAAGACCGTAGACAGAATTAGTCCCAATGGGCTAAAGAAATCCATTACTCGTGGGTAAAGAGTACACCCTCTGCAGAGAATAAACCTATTCGAATAGCCGTGTCCATGGTTAAGGATTACAATCTGGGATGGGTCAGGTGTCGGTCTTAGTGTCGGTCTTCGGAGGTGAAACTGTTAACCAGAAAATGGAATTTCTACTCGTGACTTGTGATATCTATGATTATTATTATTATTGACTAACCCGTGATATTATTGTTATTACCAAGTATCTCTGGGATGGTTCTACCTCCAGGATATTCATTATGATTATTTCTTTTAAAGCCCTTTTTGTGGTGTCGCTCAGACGCCCGACTGTGGCATTTCTTTTAAAGCCCTTTATGTGGTGTCGCTCAGACGCCCGACCGTGGCATTTCTTTTAAAGCCCTTTTTGTGGTGTCGCTCAGACGCCCGACTGTGGCATTTCTTTTAAAGCCCTTT
>NC_057801.1:617506802-617672072 GCF_018294505.1 Triticum aestivum
CAAGACCCAATCCTAAGCATAGCACAAGATCGTGTAGTTCGTTTTGCTAGAGCTTTTTCAATGTCAAGTATCTCTTCCTTAGACCATGAGATCGTGTAACTCCCGGATACCGTAAGAGTGCTTTGGGTGTACCAAACGTCACAACGTAACTGGGTGACTATAAAGGTGCACTACAGGTATCTCCAAAAGTGTCTGTTGGGTTGACACGGATCGAGACTGGGATTTGTCACTCCGTATGACGGAGAGGTATCTCTGGGCCCACTCGGTAATGCATCATCATAATGAGCTCAAAGTGACCAAGTGTTTGGTCACGGGATCATGCATTACGGTACGAGTAAAGTGACTTGCCGGTAACGAGACTGAACGAGGTATTGGGATACCGACGATCGAGTCTCGGGCATGTAACGTACCGATTGACAAAGGGAATTGTATACGGGGTTGTTCGAATCCACGACATCATGGTTCATCCGATGAGATCATCGAGGAGCATGTGGGAGCCAACATGGGTATCCAGATCCCGCTGTTGGTTATTGCCCGAGAGCCGTCTCAGTCATGTCTACGTGTCTCCCGAACCCGTAGGGTCTACACACTTAAGGTTCGGTGACGCTAGGGTTGTACGAATATGAGTATGCAGCATACCGATTGTTGTTCGGAGTCCCGGATGAGATCTCGGACGTCACGAGGAGTTCCGGAATGGTCCGGAGGTGAAGAATTATATATAGGAAGTGATATTTCGGCCATCGGGAAAGTTTCGGGGTCGCCCGGTATTGTACCGGGACCACCGAAAGGGTCCCGGGGGTCCACCGGGTGGGGCCACCCATCCCGGAGGGCCTCAAGGGCTGAAGTGGGGAGTGGAACCAGCCCATAGTGGGCTGGTGCGCCCCCTTGGCCCACCCCCCGCGCCTAGGGTTGAAACCCTAGGGTGGGGAGGGGGGCGCCCCACTTGCCTTGGGGGGTACTCCACCCCCTTGGCCGCCGCCCCCCTAGGGGCCTATATAAAGGGAGGGGGGAGGGGGCAGCCGCACCCTGAAGTTCTGGCGCATCCCTCCCCCTGCTACACCTCTTCCTCCTCCGTCACGTGCTTGGCGAAGCCCTGCCGGAGTGCTGCTGTTCCACCACCACCATGCCGTTGTGCTGCTGCTGGAGCCATCATCATCAACCTCTTCTTCCCCCTTGCTGGATCAAGAAGGAGGAGACGTCATCCGCTCCGTACGTGTGTTGAACGCGGAGGTGCCGTCCGTTCGGCGCTAGGATCTCCGGTGATAGGATCACGACGAGAACGACTACTTCAACCCCGTTCTTTTGAACGCTTCCGCTCGCGATCTACAAAGTGGTATGTAGATGCATCTCCCATGACTCGTTGCTTGGATGAACTCATAGATGGATCTTGGTGAAACCGTAGGAAAATTTTTAATTTTCTGCAACGTTCCCCAATAATGGCATCATGAGCTAGGTCTATGCGTAATTCTCTATTGCACGAGTGGAACACAATTTTGTTGTGGGCGTAGATCTTGTCAACTTGCTTGCCGCTACTAGTCTTATCTTGCTTCAGCGGTATTGTGGGATGAAGCGGCCCGGACCAACCTTACACGTACGCTTACGTGAGACCGGTTCCACCGACTGACATGCACTAGTTGCATAAGGTGGCTGGCGGGTGTCTGTCTCTCCCACTTTAGTTGGAGCGGATTCGATGAAAAGGGTCCTTATGAAGGGTAAATAGAAGTTGACAAAATCACGTTGTGGTTATTCGTAGGTAAGAAAACGTTCTTGCTAGAACCCAATTGCAGCCACGTAAAAGATGCAACAACAATTAGAGGACGTCTAACTTGTTTTTGCAGCAATTGTCATGTGATGTGATATGGCCAGAAGTTGTGATGAATGATGAATGCTATATTGTGATGTATGAGATCATGTTCTTGTAATAGGAATCACGACTTGCATGTCGATGAGTATGACAACCGGCAGGAGCCATAGGAGTTGTCTTTATTTTTTGTATGACCTGCGTGTCATTGAAGAACGCCATGTAAATTACTTTACTTTATTGCTAAATGCGTTAACCATAGAAGTAGAAGTAGTCGTTGGCGTGACAAATTCATGAAGACACAATGATGGAGATCATGATGATGGAGATCATGGTGTCATGCCGGTGATGAAGATGATCATGGAGCGCCGAAGATGGAGATCGAAGGAGCTATATGATATTGGCCATATCATGTCACTACTATATAATTGCATGTGATGTTTATTATGTTTTATGCATCTTGTTTACTTAGAACGGCGGTAGTAAATAAGATGATCCCTTATAATAATTTCAAGAAAGTGTTCCCCCTAACTGTGCACCGTTGCTAAAGTTCGTCGTTTCGAAGCACCATGTGATGATCGGGTGTGATAGATCCTTACGTTCACATACAACAGGTGTAAGACAGATTTACACATGCAGAACACTTAGGGTTAACTTGACGAGCCTAGCATGTACAGACATGGCCTCGGAACACAGAGACCGAAAGGTCAAACACGAGTCGTATGGAAGATACGATCAACATGGAGATGTTCACTGACGATGACTAGTCCTTCTGACGTGATGATCGGACACGGCCTAGTCGACTTGGATCGTGTAACACTTAGATGACTAGAGGGATGTCTAATCTGAGTGGGAGTTCATTAAATAATTTGATTAGATGAACTTAATTATCATGAACTTAGTCTAAAACTTTTGCAAAATATGTCTTGTAGATCAAATGGCCAACGCTCATGTCAACATGAACTTCAACGCGTTCCTAGAGAAAACCAAGCTGAAAGATGATGGCAGCAACTATTCGGACTGGGTCCGGAACCTGAGGATCATCCTCATAGCAGCCAAGAAAGACTATGTCCTAGATGCACCGCTAGGTGAAGCACCCATCCCAGAGAACCAAGACGTTATGAACACTTGGCAATCACGTGCCGGTGGTTACTCCCTCGTTCAGTGCGGCATGCTTTACAGCTTAGAACCGGGGCTCCAAAAGCGTTTTGAGAAGCACGGAGCATATGAGATGTTCGAGGAGCTGAAAATGGTTTTCCAAGCTCATGCCCAGGTCGAGAGATATGAAGTCTCTTACAAGTTCTATAGTTGTAAGATGGAGGAAAACAGTTCTGTCAGTGAGCACATACTCAAAATGTCTGGGTTGCACAACCGCCTGTCCCAGTTGGAGATCAACCTCCCGGAAGAGGCGGTCATTGACAGAATCCTTCAGTCGCTCCCACCGAGCTACAAGAGCTTTGTGTTGAACTACAATATGCAGGGGATGGTGAAGACCATTCCTGAAGTATTCTCAATGCTGAAGTCAGCAGAGGTTGAAATCAAGAAAGAACATCAAGTGTTGATGGTCAATAAGACCACTAAGTTCAAAAAGGGCAAGGGTAAGAAGAACTTCAAGAAGGACGGCAAAGATGTTGCCGCGCCCGGTAAGCCAGTTGCCGGGAAGAAGTCAAAGAATGGACCCAAGCCTGAAGCTGAGTGCTTTTATTGCAAGGGGAAGGGTCACTGGAAGCGGAACTGCCCCAAATACTTAGCGGACAAGAAGGCCGGCAACACTAAAGGTATATTTGATATACATGTAATTGATGTGTACCTTACCAGTACTCGTAGTAACTCCTGGGTATTTGATACCGGTGCCGTCGCTCACATTTGTAACTCACAACAGGAGCTGCAGAATAAGCGGAGACTGGCGAAGGACGAGGTGACGATGCATGTCGAGAATGGTTCCAAGGTCGATGTGATCGCCGTCGGCATGCTACCTCTACATCTACCTACGGGATTAGTTTTAAACCTCAATAATTGTTATTTAGTGCCAAGTTTGAGCATGAACATTGTATCTGGATCTCGCTTGATACAAGATGGCTACTCATTTAAATCCGAGAATAATGGTTGTTCTATTTATATGAGGGATATGTTTTATGGTCATGCCCCGATGGTCAATGGTTTATTCTTAATGAATCTCGAACGTAATGTTACACATATTCATAGTGTGAATACCAAAAGATGTAAAGTTGATAACGATAGTCCCACATACTTGTGGCACTGCCGCCTTGGTCACATTGGTGTCAAGCGCATGAAGAAGCTCCATGCTGATGGACTTTTAGAGTCTCTAGATTATGAATCATTTGACACATGCGAACCATGCCTCATGGGCAAAATGACCAAGACCCCGTTCTCCGGAACAATGGAGCGAGCAACCAACTTGTTGGAAATCATACATACCGATGTGTGTGGTCCAATGAGCGTTGAGGCTCGCGGAGGATATCGTTATGTTCTCACTCTCACTGATGACTTGAGTAGATATGGGTATGTCTACTTGATGAAACACAAGTCTGAAACCTTTGAAAAGTTCAAGGAATTTCAGAATGAAGTAGAGAATCAATGTGACCGAAAGATAAAGTTCTTACGATCGGATCGTGGAGGAGAATATTTAAGTCACGAATTTGGTACACACTTAAGAAAATGTGGAATCGTTTCACAACTCACGCCGCCTGGAACACCTCAGTGTAACGGTGTGTCCGAACGTCGTAATCGCACTCTATTAGATATGGTGCGATCTATGATGTCCCTTACCGATTTACCGCTATCATTTTGGGGATACGCTCTAGAGACAGCTACATTCACTTTAAATAGGGCACCGTCTAAATCCGTTGAGACGACACCGTATGAATTATGGTTTGGGAAGAAACCTAAGCTGTTGTTTCTAAAAGTTTGGGGATGCGATGCTTATGTCAAGAAACTTCAACCTGAAAAGCTCGAACCCAAGTCGGAAAAATGCGTCTTCATAGAATACCCTAAAGAAACCATTGGGTATACCTTCTACTTAAGATCCAAGGGCAAGATCTTTGTTGCCAAGAACGGATCCTTTCTGGAAAAAGAGTTTCTCTCGAAAGAAGTAAGTGGGAGGAAAGTAGAACTCGATGAAGTACTACCTCTTGAACGGGATAGTAGTGCAGCTCAGGAAAATGTTCCTGTGATGCCTACACCAACTGAAGAGGAAAATAATGATGATGATCAAGGTACTTCGGATCAAGTTGCTACTGAACTTCGTAGGTCCACAAGGACACGTTCCGCACTAGAGTGGTACGGCAACCCTGTCCTGGAAATCATGTTGTTGGACAACGGTGAACCTTCGAACGAAGAAGCAATGGCGGGCCCAGATTCTAACAAATGGCTTGAAGCCATGAAATCCGAGATAGAATCCATGTATGAAAACAAAGTATGGACTTTGACAGACTTGTCCGATGAACGGCGAGCGATAGAAAACAAATGGATCTTTAAGAAGAAGACGGACGCGGATGGTAATATTACTGTCTATAAAGCTCGACTTGTCGCTAAGGGTTATCAACAAGTTCAAGGGATTGACTACGACGAGACATTCTCTCCCGTAGCGAAGCTGAAGTCCGTCTGAATCTTGTTAGCAATTGCCGCATACTATGATTATGAGATATGGTGATGGACATCAAAACGGCATTCCTTAACGGACATCTTAAGGAAGAACTGTATATGATGTAGCCGGAAGGTTTTGTCAATCCTAAGAACGCTAACAAAGTATGCAAGCTCTAGTGATCCATTTATGGGCTGGTGCAAGCATCTCGGAGTTGGAACATTCGCTTTGATGAGATGATCAAAGCGTTTGGATTTATGTAGACTTATGGAGAAGCCTGCGTTTACAAGAAAGTGAGTGGGAGCTCTGTAGCATTTCTCATATTATATGTAGATGACATACTTTTGATGGGAAATGATATAGAACTTTTGGACAGCATTAAGGCCTACTTGAATAAGTGTTTTTCAATGAAGGACCTTGGAGAAGCTGCTTATATATTAGGCATCAAGATCTATAGAGATAGATCGAGACGCCTCATAGGTCTTTCACAAAGCACATACCTTGATAAGATTTTGAAGAAGTTCAAAATGGATCAGTCCAAGAAGGGGTTCTTGCCTGTATTGCAAGGTGTGAGATTGAGCTCGGCTCAATGCCCGACCACGGCAAAAGATAAAGAAGAGATGAGTGTCATCCCCTATGCTTCAGCCATAGGATCTATTATGTATGCCATGCTGTGTACCAGACCTGATGTAAACCTTGCCGTAAGTTTGGTAGGAAGGTACCAAAGTAATCCCGGCAAGGAACACTAGACAGCGGTCAAGAATATCCTAAAGTACCTGAAAAGGACGAAGGACATGTTTCTCGTTTATGGAGGTGACGAAGAGCTCGTCGTAAAGGGTTACGTCGACGCTAGCTTCGACACAGATCTGGATGACTCTAAGTCACAAACAGGATACGTGTATATGTTGAATGGTGGAGCAGTAAGCTGGTGCAGCTGCAAGCAGAGCGTCGTGGCGGGATCTACATGTGAAGCAGAGTACATGGCAGCCTTGGAGGCAGCGCATGAAGCAATTTGGGTGAAGGAGTTCATCACCGACCTAGGAGTCATACCCAATGCGTCGGAGCCGATCATACTCTTCTGTGACAACACTAGAGCTATTGCCCTTGCCAAGGAGCCCAAGTTTCACAAGAAGACCAGGCACATCAGGCGTCGTTTCAACTCCATCCGTGAAAATGTTCAAGATGGAGACATAGATATTTGCAAAGTACATACGGATCTGAATGTCGCGGATCCGTTGACTAAACCTCTCTCGCGAGCAAAACATGATCAACACCGAAACTCTATGGGTGTTCGATTCATCACAATGTAACTAGATTATTGACTCTAGTGCAAGTGGGAGACTGTTGGAAATATACCCTAGAGGCAATAATAAAAGGGTTATTATTATATTTCCTTGTTCATGATAATTGTCTTTTATTCATGCTATAACTGTATTATCCGGAAATCGTAATACACGTGTGAATACACAAACCATAACATGTCCCTAGTGAGCCTCTAGTTGACTAGCTCGTTGGTTAACAGATAGTCATGGTTTCCTGACTATGGACATTAGATGTCATTGACAACGGGATCATATCATTAGGAGAATGATATGATGGACAAGACCCAATCCTAAGCATAGCACAAGATCATGTAGTTCGTTTTGCTAGAGCTTTTTCAATGTCAAGTATCTCTTCCATAGACCATGAGATCGTGTAACTCCCGGATACCGTAAGAGTGCTTTGGGTGTACCAAACGTCACAACGTAACTGGGTGACTATAAAGGTGCACTACAGGTATCTCCAAAAGTGTCTGTTGGGTTGACACGGATCGAGACTGGGATTTGTCACTCCGTATGACGGAGAGGTATCTCTGGGCCCACTCGGTAATGCATCATCATAATGAGCTCAAAGTGACCAAGTGTCTGGTCACGGGATCATGCATTACGGTACGAGTAAAGTGACTTGCCGGTAACAAGACTGAACGAGGTATTGGGATACCGACGATCGAGTCTCGGGCATGTAACGTACCGATTGACAAAGGGAATTGTATACGGGGTTGTTCGAATCCTCGACATCGTGGTTCATCCGATGAGATCATCGAGGAGCATGTGGGAGCCAACATGGCTATCCAGATCCCGCTGTTGGTTATTTCCCGAGAGCCGTCTCGGTCATGTCTACGTGTCTCCCGAACCCGTAGGGTCTACACACTTAAGGTTCGGTGACGCTAGGGTTGTATGAATATGAGTATGCAGCATACCGAATGTTGTTAGGAGCCCCGGATGAGATCCCGGATGTCACGAGGAGTTCCGGAATGGTCCGGAGGTGAAGAATTATATATAGGAAGTGATATTTCGGACATCGGGAATGTTTCGGGGTCGCCCGGTATTGTATCGGGACCACCGAAAGGGTCCCGGGGGTCCACCGGGTGGGGCCACCCATCCCGGAGGGCCCCAAGGACTGAAGTGGGGAGTGGAACCAGCCCATAGTGGGCTGGTGCGCCCCCTTGGCCCACCCCCTGCGCCTAGGGTTGAAACCCTAGGGTGGGGGGGGGGCGCCCCACTTGCCTTGGGGGGTACTCCACCCCCTTGGCCGCCGCCCCCCTTGGGAGATTGGATCTCCCAGGGCCGGCGCCCCCCCTGGGGGCCTATATAAAGGGCGAGGGGGAGGGGGCAGTCGCACCCTGAAGTTCTGGCGCCTGCCTCCCCCTGCTACACCTCTTCCTCCTCCATCACGTGCTTGGCAAAGCCCTGCCGGAGTGCTGCTGTTCCACCACCACCATGCCGTTGTGCTGCTGCTGGAGCCATCATCATCAACCTCTCCTTCCCCCTTGCTGGATCAAGAAGGAGGAGACGTCATCCGCTCTGTACGTGTGTTGAACGCGGAGGTGCCGTCCGTTTGGCGCTAGGATCTCCGGTGATTGGATCACGACGAGAACGACTACTTCAACCGCGTTCTTTTGAACGCTTCCGCTCGCGATCTACAAAGTGGTATGTAGATGCATCTCCCATGACTCGTTGCTTGGATGAACTCATAGATGGATCTTGGTGAAACCGTAGGAATTTTTTTAATTTTCTGCAACGTTCCCCAACAGTTGGGAAACGTAGCACACAATTTCAAAAGAAAACCTGCGCTCACGCAAGATCTATCTAGGAGATGCATAGCAAGGGTGGGGGGGAGTGTGTCTATGTACCCTCGTAAACCGTAAGTGGAAGCATTTATCACGCGGTTGATGTAGTCATACTGTTCACGATCCGATCATGATCCAACCAATCTATTGCCGAACGGACGGCACCTCCAAGTTTAGCACACGTGCGGCTCGATGATGTCTCCTCCTTCTTGATCCAGCAAGCGGGAGAGGAGAAGTTGGTGGGATCATAACCAACATGACGGCATGGTGGTGATGGTGGTGGTGGATCACCGACAGCGCTTCGCTAAGCGTCGCCGGGACGAGGCGGTGGAACTATGAAGTAACAAGAGAGAGAGAGAGGGGCACCAAGGGCTTGGTGTATCCTCTTGGGGTGCTGAGGGAGTCCTGGATAAGGGGGTATCTGGACAGCCGGACTATATACTTTGGCCGGACTGTTGGACTATGAAGATATAAGATAGAAGACTTCGTCCCGTGTCCGGATGGGACTCTCCTTGGCGTGGAAGGCAAGCTTGGCGATTCGGATGTAGATCTCCTTCTCTGTAAACCAACCCTGTGTAACCCTAGCCCCCTCCAGTGTCTATATAAACCGGAGGGTTTAGTCCGTAGGACACAACGACAACAATCATACCATAGGCTAGCTTCTAGGGTTTAGCCTCTTTGATCTTGTCGTAGATCAACTCTTGTAATACTCATATCATCAAGATCAATCGAGCAGGAAGTAGGGTATTACCTCCATCGAGAGGGCCCGAACCTGGATAAACATCGTGTCCCCAGCCTCCTATTACCATTAGCCTTAGACGCACAGTTCGGGACCCCCTACCCGAGATCTGCCAGTTTTGACACCGACATTGGTGCTTTCATTGAGAGTTCCTCTGTGTCGTTGCTGTAAGGCTCGATGGCTTCTCCAACCTTCAACAACACCGTCCTGGGTGAGACTTTTCTCCCCGGACAGGTCTTCGTGTTCGGTGGCTTCGCACTGCGGGCCAACTCGCTTGGCCATCTGGAGCAGATCGATTGCTACGCCCATGGCCATCAGGTCAGGTTTGGAAACCTAAACTACACTGCCGACATCCGCAGAGACTTGATCTTCGACGGATTCAGGCCCGTGTCAGGAGCACCGAACGATCACGACATGCATGACCTAGATCTGCAGTCGGACAGTATTCGGAACATCGCACCTGCTGTCGGTGTCAAAACTGGTGGATCTCGGGTAGGGGGTCCCGATCTGTGCGTCTAGGCTGATGGTAACAGGAAGCGAGGGACACAATTTTACCCAGGTTCGGGCCCTCTCGATGGAGGTAAAACCCTACTTCCTGCTTGATTAATATTGAAGATATGAGTAGTACAAGAGTAGATCTACCATGAGATTGTAGAGGCTAAACCCTAAGAGCTAGCCTATCATGGTATGATTGTAATTGTGATCATCCTTCTAAGGACCAACCTCTCCAGTTTATATAGACATCAAAGAGGGCTAGGGTTTACATGGAGTCGGTTACAAGGAAGGAAACACAATATCCGGATCACCAAGCTTGCCTTCCACGCAAAGGAGAGTCCCATGCGGACACGGGCCGAAGTCTTGAGTCTTGTATCTTCATGCTTCAATAGTCCGGACGATGTATATAGTCCGGCAGTCCGGATACCCCCTAATCCAGGACTCCCTCAGTAGCCCCTGAACCAGGCTTCAATGACGATGAGTCCGGCGCGCAGTCTTGTCTTCGGCATTGCAAGGCGGGTTCCTTCTCCGAATACTCCAAAGTAATTTATCGAACACGTAGACCGTGTCCGGATCCGCAAAATGATCTTCACATATCACCGTAGAGGGAATGATATTTCACAAATGCAGTCTGCTAGGAACTTTCTAGACAGCATGACATGTCATCAAGGTCGGGTCATTATTCGAACCGTTTTCCTACAACCAGCCACAACGCATATTGCGAGGCGGTTTCCTTGACACGTCTTGTCAAAGCAGAGATCGTGTCCCCTTATCACGAGATTCTCATCAATACGGGTATGGGTAATTCCACCATGCCATCAATCGTGGTGCTTGGGAGGTGAGCGATTCCCAACGGGCAAGTGGTGGGAGGTGCACCACTTCCGTCGCCTCTATAAAGGGATAAGAGTTCCCTATTTTTACCCACGCCTTCTTCCTCCTTTGCCCACTCTTGCCCCCTCGAGCTCCAGCGCCCTAGTCCAAGTTTTCTCCGCACAGCTAAACATGTCTGGAGGAGGAGGCAAGTGGGTGGCTTCCATCGTGAAGGAGAAGAATATCGCGAATCTTTGGGCGGCCGGATACTTGGCCACAGACATAGCGCACCGGCTACCAGACGACGGGCAGGTCATTCCAACCCCAGGATCCCACAAGAGGGTCGTGTTTCTCGCCCACTTTGTCCGTGGACTGGGGTTTCCACTTCACCCCTTCATCCGCGGGCTCATGCTCTACTACGGGCTAGATTTCCATGATCTCGCCCCGAACTTCATCCTCAACATCTCGGCGTTCATCGTCGTATGCGAGGCTTTCCTCCGCATCAAGCCTCATTTCGGCTTGTGGCTGCAAATCTTCTGCGTGAAGCTGAAGATTGTGAGCGGCCAACAAGCGGAGTGCGGAGGAGCCATGGTGGGCAAGATGCCTAACGTCACCTGGCTTGACGGCTCGTTTGCGGAAACCGTGAAGGGGTGGCAGTCGGGGTGGTTCTACATCACCGAGCCGCGCGACACCAACTTGGCGGCGGCCCCTGAGTTCCGATCCGGAACCCCCATGCGGCTCACCTCCTGGGAAAAGAGGGGCATGTCCTGGGCGAATCCACATAGCTGACCGGACTCCAAAACTGCATCAAGAGCATGAAGGACAAGAACCAAGCTTGTCAACGTGATCCAGGTCATGCTCGTTCGCCGGATTCTGCCGTGCCAAAGGCGGGCATTCAATCTGTGGGAGTTCGTCCCGGCCGAACACCAGACGCTTCAGAGGCTCTATGGCATGAAGCACAAAAACGCGTGGAAGGCGTTGTTCAAGGCCTCTGAAGTACCTCCTCCCACATCTGAGGACCGTGGGCTCCACGCCGCGCGGCCTCCTAGTCAGGTGAGTTCTCAGGCTACCACCGGATTCGGTTCTTCCCAATATATTCATGGGGGAGCCTTAAGTAATTGTGCATATTTGTTTAGGATTATATGGAGACAGCGGAGCAGATTGACTGTCCGGCTCCGCTGCCAGTAAGCCCAGCTAATGCTCTCCTGACGGAGATGCTGGTCCCGGCGCCCTACAAGGTGCCGGAGAAGAACGCCGATAAGAAGGCTCTGGGGATCCGAAAGGGTCGCCGACGTAAGGTTGCGCCAGAAGCCTCGTCCAAAGACAACGAGGCACACTCCTCCCCCAAAGGGGAGGAAGAAGAAGAAGGGACCGCCCCACCCGGAGAGGGTGAGGGGCCCGAGAAGGCGGACCAGGGGGCCGAAAAAGGCCCTCGGCGCAAGGCCGTCATACCCACGTCGTCTGATGACGACGAGACAGATTCCTCCCACGGAGGCGGGGGGAAGCAAGAAGAAACTCTACCTCCCTGCATTGGGAGGAGTAAAAGAGGAAAGCCGCCCCGGAGGGGTAGGCTGGGTCGTCCAAGAAGGGAAAGGTGTCCCTTCCGGACTACTCCGCCACGCCCGCCCATAGTGAGGAGGGATGGCAGCCCACGGGGAAGCCCCTAGCGCGATCGTAAGTATCCGCACCCTGTAATGACTTTACTTCATAGTCTTTTTATAACGCCAAACGTATATGCAGTCCGGCCAGGGTTCATCCCGAGGTATCTTCTTCGGATGGATCCCTGAGTGATTCGGAGATGAACTCGCTCCCGACGGCCACCACTCCTCAACCCGCGGATGACACGGAGGAGTTGTCCCGAAGGCTCCCAGAGCGGGGGGAGGTGATTCTAGAGACGCCTCAAGGCGGAATTTCAGATGTCGGACACGCGGGGTTCAAGATCCCCGCGGATCATGTCGGTGAGTGCCACAGTAGGCCGGGCTCTCAGTCGAACACTGTTCCGGCGCCTTTAGTGGTTCTGGACTCAGGCGGGCAGCCCCTCATTAGGGAGGGCGAGCCGTCTGTGTCGAGGACTTCCGTTGCGCCTGAGGCGCCGGATTATCTATTGGAAGCGCTTCGCGGCGCTTCCATGGATGAAGAGCACTGTACTCTTATGAGTGCGGTGATTCAGAAGGTTTCGTCCGCCAAGAGCAGGCTAACCGAAGCTTGCACCAGCCTCCTGACAGGCTTTGATGTAAGTAAAAAATATGTAAAATTACCACCCGATAGGTAGTAGCCCCTAATACTCTGGTTGGTGTTCGGAAAGAAAAACCAAACGGAGGGTCAATTATAATCTGCAGGTGTCTAATAATAAGTGTTAATGTGAATAAGCAGGCTGTGCTGCTTGCCGCTGCTGTCCGCACAGCCGAGATCACCGGACTAAAACGGGATCTAGAGCAGGCGCAGGGAGAGCTCGACCTCACGAAGAGGTAGCTCGAAGAGAGCAAAGGTGAGTAATTCCCTGCTCTCACATAATGAAGGGTATATAAAATTAGTTATTCTAACGACGAAGCGTCGTGATTATGTAACAGGGGCCACCACCGAAGTGGCCTCTCTGAAGGAAGCGCTGTCCGAGGCCGAAGACAAGGCAGCCTTGGAACACACAGAGCGCGAGAAGCAAGATGCCAGAGTGGGCGAGGTGCAACAAGAGCTCCAGGAGCTCGGCAAAAAGTTCGAGTCCGTGGAGCATGAGCTAAAGGCAAAAGAGGCTGAGCTTGCGAAGGCCCTTGCTAGTATAAAAGACGCCAAGGACGAAGCCGAAAAGGCACAGCAGGAAGTCCAGGAGGCCAAAAAGATAGCGGCGGGTAAGAAATTCTTTATGCAAAGCAAACATGTGGAGGAGGCGTTTCTTTTACTTACCCGAGTTCGGAGCTCTCCAGGGGCATTCACAGATCTGCCACGCAGCGTATCAGGTGCTGCGGAGTTCTACCGTGCCGAGGAGGGGAGCTCAACAGAGAAGCTGTTCTGGTCCCAATATGCTGGGGCCAAACATCCAATGCCTCTGAGCGACCAACTGAAGCAGTTGGTCGAACTCCACAGGGCGGTCGAAACGGCTATGAAAGATTTCATAGTCCGGATCTGGCCTGGTGAGCCCCTGCCGGCTAGCTACTTCAGCCTAATCAAGCGGATGGTGAATGCCTGTCCGTGGCTCAAAGTCATCAAGCGATCCGTTTGCATTGAGGGTGCCCGCCGGGCCTTTGCCCGCGTGAAGGTGCATTGGGGCAAGCTGGATGCGGAGAAGCTGGTAAAGGACGGGCCGACGGAGGGTAAGGCGCATCGCTATCCGGAGAAGTATTACGATGGCGTTATGAAGGGCGCTCGTCTCGTGGCCGATGAATGTACCAATGACACAATTTTAGAATGAATTCCCTTCTGTCATGTTTGTAATTTAAGGACGAAGTTACTTGCGCTATGTAGCGCTTTTGTTATTTAAAATATTACCTTATGTGCGGCTGTTTATAAAATTCTGAAAGTAGGCCAGTCGCCGGCTTCCGCCCCCACATAACTAGTTCTAGGGTGTTCGTGGAAACCCATACACTCTTTATCCAAATGTTTGGTCCCTTAAGGAGGTGTCCGGCGCAACGAACAAGGCAATCGGAGTATGCGGCTTTATAACTTTCACTTAGCCATAGAAGTCTACAATTTTAAATTTCGGCGAAGCCCCTAGAATCCGAAAGGCTGAATTGGGGCGCTATATACGCCTAGATCAGACGAAGACGATTTATTGCCTAAAGCGGAAAAATCTTCAAGGATTTTAAGACCTCTCAAACAGCGACCAACTCTCGCCACATCATGCCGGCCAGTTTTCGGCTTTCTCTACTGAGGTGCTCGTCCGGAAGAACCAGGACACAATCGCAGTAGTTCTCCCTACGCTACCTTAGCCGATATAACAGAACGTAAGGTACCAAAACAAGGGAGCCAGGCTAACTCAACTGTAGACCCAAGACATGATTCGAAGCTGATGCATATAGTGCTATAAGTTCGGGGTGCCACACTGTTGAAAGTGTTCGAACTTGACTTGCCATATTATGGGGCGCCATCAGAAGCCCCTGGCAAACTGAACGTACCAAGGTGTACGGATGCAATATCAAATAAACATTTTGTGAGAAAAAATGCTCAAATAAGACTGATAAGCTGACGCTATATGTGATCTCCCATTGATGAATAATACGTTTAAGCGTATGTTTACAATGAATGCATTAAGCGGAGATAAATAGGACTATTTGACATGTCCTATCCAGGGGCAGGTCATGTACAGATAGATAAAACAGGTATAACGATCGTAAATAGATTCCACCTGGGTGTTTCCTTCTGTGCGCAAAGCCTGTTGCCTCCTTGGTTTTCTCTCCTATGTAAGTCCGATAATCCGGCTCTTCTGAAGAGGCTGCACTAAAGCAATGTCCTGAAAGGTAAAAGGGAAAGATTATGAAGGTATGTTGCGGTGATACCGCACTGTTGACTGAGTCACTGCTGCGCCTCCGCCTGTGCCCATGGTATTTTGAGTGCGTAATTGTGTACGCGTGGCACGAATGCTGCTTTAATGGGGTGTGAGCGGAGGCCGGACTGCTAATCGCGCTCTTGGCGTGCCTGATGATCCTGTTGCGGGGTGCTCCGGACTCGCTTGACGGTGCTTGAGGTTGTCGTCGCCGGATTGGTGGTTTGGCGGAGGAGGCCGCATTGTACTTCTACCACGAGGGCTGCAATATGCTCTTCTGTACGAAGAGAGCGGTCCATGTTTCCGTTGACTGTTATGACCCCGCGCGGGCCTGGCATCTTGAGCTTGAGGTATGCATAGTGTGGTACCGCATTGAATCTAGCGAATGTGGTTCGTCCGAGCAGTGCGTGGTAACCACTACGGAAAGGGACAATATCGAAGATTAACTCTTCGCTTCGGAAGTTGTTGGGAGATCTGAAGACCACTTCCAATGTTATAGAGCCCATACAGCGGGCCTCTACTCCAGGAATTACACCTTTAAAGTTGGTTTTGGTGGGCTTGATCCTTGAGGGGTCGATGCCCATTTTGTGCACTGTGTCTTGATAAAGCAGGTTCAGGCTGCTGCCGCCGTCCATAAGGACTCGCGTGAGGTGGAATCCGTTGATGATTGGGTCTAAGACCAATGCGGCTGAGCCGCCGTGACGGGTGCTAGTAGGATGATCCCTATGATCAAAGGTGATTGGACAAGCTGACCATGGGTTTAACTTGGGGGCGACTGGCTCCATCGCGTAGACATCCCATAGTGCTCGCTTCCGTTCCCGCTTGGGGATGTGAGTGGCGTAGATCATGTTGACCGTTTCCACCTGGGGGGGAATTTCTTCTGTCCCCCCGTGTTCGGACACCGGGGCTCCTCGTCATCATCGCTGTGCACCCCCTTGTCCTTGTTTTCGGCATTTATTTTGCCGGCCTGTTTGAATACCTAGCAGTCTCTGTTGGTGTGGTTAGCTGGCTTGTCCGGGGTGCCATGAATTTGGCACGAGCGCTCCAGTATAAGGTCCAGACTGGACGGTCCCTGATTGTTTCTTTTGAACGGCTTCCTCCGCTGACCGGACTTGGATCCGCTGAATCCGAAGTTTACTGCCGTGTCTTCAGTGTTGTCGCTGTTGTTCCGTCGCTTATGTCTGTTGCGTCGTGGCTTGCCGTTACTGTCGCGGACATCCGAAGTGCCGGAATGTGGTGTGGTGCCGCTGCGAGCCAACCAGCTGTCCTTGCCCGCGCAAAAGCGGGTCATTAATGTTGTGAGAGCTGCCATGGACTTGGGTTTTTCCTGGCCGAGGTGTCGACCGAGCCACTCGTCACGGATATTATGCTTAAAAGCCGCCAGGGCTTCGGCGTCCGGACAGTCGACTATTTGGTCTTTTTAGTTAGGAACCGGGTCTGAAATTTCCTGGCTGACTCTCCGGGCTGTTGAGTAATGTGGCTCAAGTCATCGGCGTCCGGTGGTCGCACATATGTGCCTTGGAAGTTGTCGAGGAATGCGTCTTCTAGGTTTTCCCAACTGTCAATGGAATTTGCTGGCAGGATGTTTAGCCAGTGCCGGGCTGGTCCTTTGAGCTTAAGGGGAAGATACTTGATGGCGTGTAGATCGTCTCCGTGGGCCATGTGAATGTGGAGAAGGAAATCTTCGATCCACACTGCGGGGTCTGTTGTGCCATCATATGATTCGATGTTTACGAGTTTGAACCCTTCTGGGAATTCATGATCCATCACTTCATCGGTGAAGCAGAGGGGGTGTGCGGCGCCTCTGTGCCGGGCTATGTGGCTACGCAGTTCGAATTGGTCTGGGTTGCTGTGTTCGGCCCGACCGGACTTGTTGATAGTGTATCCGGCGTGACGGTCATCATCCCGCGCTGGGGTGCGCCCCCGCGATCCGTAGATCGATCTTGGCTGTCCTGCTTTGTTTTCCAGTATATCTTGTAGGTCTTGCTTGTTGCCCCGAGCCGTAGTGTACTGGCGTGGGGGTGCGGGCTGGTATTCGGGCTGATATCCCATTTTATCCCGGCCACGGGGTGGCCGGTCAGCCGTTTGGCGCTCGAGTCCGTATTCCTCGGCTGCCAGGACTTCAGTCCATCTATCTGTGAGCAAGTCTTGATCAGCCTGGAGTTGCTGCTGCTTCTTCTTCAGGATCCTCGTAGTGGCAATAAGCCGGCGCTTGAAGCGCTCCTGCTCCACGGGATTCTCGGGCACGCCGAACTCGTCGTCGCCGAGGCTAATCTCGTCTACGGAGGGGGGCATATAGTTGTCCTCCTCCGGATATCTGCCAGTTGCCTGTTCGTCTGGGCTAACCTGCTCATCTTCCTGTTCGGCATGCTCGAAGGCGGGCTGGTCAGGGTTGTATTCCTCTTCGGCACCATACGGATTGCTTTCATCTCCGGGGCCGGTATTGTTGTGGCGGGGCTTGGAGCGGCACCGACGACACCCATGCTTTGCTTTTCTCCCTGAGGGGTTATCCTCCGTTGCCTTGTCGCCATTGGTTTCCTTTGGAGTGTCCACCATGTATATATCATATGAGGAGGTGGCCGTCCACCGCCCTGTGAGCGGTGGCTCCTGTACTTCTCCTGTATTGTCGTCCATACCGTCGATCTCTTCGGAGTCAAAGTCAGGCACGTTGGTTAAATCATCGACCATGGCAATGAAGTGGGTGGTGGGTGGGCAACGAATTCCTTTGTCGCCTGCTTCCCCCTCAAGCCGGACATAGTTTGGCCCAGAGCCTCCTAACAATGAGAGAGACTTTAATGAGTTCAGCATGTCGCCAAAGGGCGAGTGCTGGAAGATATCGGCAGTGGTAAACTCCATTACCGGAGCCTAACCTGGCTCGGCTGGCTCGAGGGTGTGCAGACCGGAACCAACAACTGGATACGAGTCCGGGGCCCGGGGTTACAGGCTTCCACAGAGGTGAGACTTGTATTCGGCTCCACCGTCGATGAGTGTGTGGCCTACGGGGCGGGGTCCACCCCTCCGTCCTTAGGCAACGCAACCTGCTTCGGATTTAGATCCGAGGCTTTTACTCAACGGGTGATATCCCGAGCATCGTCCGACGGCAGGTCTAAGCCGTGCTCATCGTGACTGTTCGGTGCTCCTGGCGCAGGCCCAAATCCGTCAAAGATCAAGTCTCCGCGAATATCCACCGTGTAGTTCAAGTTTCCGAACCTGACCTGCTGGCCAGGGGCGTAGCTGTCGATCTGCTCCAGATGGCCAAGCGAATTGGCCCGCAGTGCGAAGCCGCCGAACACGAAGATCTGTCCGGGGAGAAAAGTCTCCTCCTGGACCATGTTGTTGACGATTGAAGGCGCCATCAAGCCTTGCGGCGATGACACAGAGGAACTCTCAATGAAAGCACCAATGTCGGTGTCAAAACCGGCGGATCTCGGGTAGGGGGTCCCGATCTGTGCGTCTAGGCTAATGGTAACAGGAAGCGAGGGACACAATGTTTACCCAGGTTCGGGCCCTCTCGATGGAGGTAAAACCCTACTTCCTGCTTGATTAATATTGAAGATATGAGTAGTACAAGAGTAGATCTACCAGGAGATCGTAGAGGCTAAACCCTAAGAGCTAGCCTATGATGGTATGATTGTAATTGTGATCGTCCTTCTAAGGACCAACCTCTCCAGTTTATATAGACACCGGAGAGGGCTAGGGTTTACATGGAGTCGGTTACAAGGAAGGAAACACAATATCCGAATCGCCAAGCTTGCCTTCCACGCAAAGGAGAGTCCCATCCAGACACGGGCCGAAGTCTTGAGTCTTGTATCTTCACGCTTCAATAGTCCGGACGATGTATATAGTCCGGCAGTCCGGATACCCCATAATCCAGGACTCCCTCAGTAGCCCCTGAACCAGGCTTCAATGACGATGAGTCTGACACGCAGTCTTGTCTTCGGCATTGCAAGGCGGGTTCCTTCTCCAAATACTCCAAAGTAATTTATCGAACACGTAGACCGTGTCCGGATCAGCAAAATGATCTTCACATATCGCCGTAGAGGGAATGATATTTCACAAATGCAATCTGCTAGCAACTTTCTAGATAGCGTGACATGTCATCAAGGTCGGGTCATTATTCGAACTGTTTTCCTACAACCAGCCACATCGCATATTGCGAGGCGGTTTCCTTGACATGTCTTGTCAAAGCAGAGATCGTGTCCCCTTATCACGGGATTCTCATCAATACGGGTATGGGTAATCCCACCATGCCATCAATCGTGGCGCTTGGGAGGTGAGTGATTCCCAATGGGCAAGTGGGGAGGCGCACCACTTCCGTCGCTTCTATAAAGGGATAAGAGTTCCCCATTTTTACCCACGCCTTCTTCCTCCTTTGCCCACTCTTGCCCCCGAGAGCTCCAGCGCCCTAGTCCAAGTTTTCTCCGCACAACTAAACATGTCCGGAGTAGGAGGCCAGTGGGTGTCTTCCACCATGAAGGAGAAGAATATCGCGAATCTTCGGGCGGCCGGATACTTGGCCGCAGACATAGCGCACCGGCTACTAGACAACTGACAGGTCATTCCAACCCCAGGACCCCACGAGAGGGTCGTGTTTGTCGCCCACTTCGTCCGTGGACTGGGGTTTCCACTTCACCCCTTCGTCCGCGGGCTCATGTTCTACTACTGGCTAGATTTCCATGATCTAGCCCCGAACTTCGTCCTCAACATCTCGGCGTTCATCGTCGTATGCGAGGCCTTCCTCCACATCAAGCCTCATTTCGGCTTGTGGCTGCAAATCTTCTGCGTGAAGCCGAAGATTGTGAGCGGCCAGCAAGCGGAGTGCGGAGGAGCCATGGTGGGCAAGATGCCTAATTTCACCTGGCTTGACGGCTCCTTTGCGAAAACCATGAAGGGGTGGCAATTGGGGTGGTTCTACATCACCGAGCCGCGCGATGCTAACTGGGCGGCAGCCCTCGAGTTCTGACCCGGAACCCCCATGCGGCTCACCTCCTGGGAAAAGAGGGGCCTGTCCTGGGGCGAATCCACAGAGCTGACCGGACTCCAATACTGCATCAAGAGCATGAAGGACAAGAACATCAAGCTTGTCAACGTGATCCAGGTCATGCTCGTTCGCCGGATTCTGCCGTGCCAAACGCGGGTATTCAATCTGTGGGAGTTCGTCCCGGCCGAACACCAGACGCTTCAGAGGCTCTACGACATGAAGCACAAAAACGTGTGGAAGGCGTTGTTCAAGGCCTCCGAAGTACCTCCTCCCACATCTGAGGACCGTGGGCTCCACGCCGCGCGACCTCCTAGTCAGGTGAGTTCTCAGGCTACCACCGGATTCGGTTCTTCCCAATATATTCATGGGGGAGCCTTAAGTAATTGTGCATATTTGTTCAGGATTATGTGGAGAAGCGGAGCAGATTGACTGTCCGGCTCCGCCGCCAGAAAGCCCAACTAATGCTCGCCTGACGGAGATGCTGGTCCTGGCGCCCTACAAGGTGCCGGAGAAGAAGGCCGATAAGAAGGCCCTGGGGATCCGAAAGGGTCTCCAACGTAAGGTTGCGCCAGAAGCCTCGTCTCAAGACGACGAGGCACACTCCTCCCCCGAAGGGGAGGAAGAAGAAGAAGGGACCGCCCCACCCGGAGAGGGTGAGGGGCCCGAGAAGGCGGACCAGGGGGCCGGAAAAGGCCCTCGGCGCAAGGCCGTCTTACCCATGTCGTCTGATGACGACGAGACGGATTCCTCCCGCGGAGGCGGGGGGAAGCAAGAAGAAACTCTACCTCCCCGCACTGGGGAGGAGAAAAAGAGGAAAGCCGCCCCGGAGGGGGAGGCTGGGTCGTCCAAGAAGGGAAAGGTGTCACTTCCAGACTACTCCGCCACGGCCGCCCATAGCGAGGAGGGGTGGCTGCCCAGGGGGAAGCCCCTAGCATGATCGTAAGTATCCGCACCCTGTAATGACTTTACTTCACAGTCTTTTTATAACCCCGAACGTATATGCAGTTAGGCCAGGGTTCATCCCGAGGTATCTTCTTTGGATGGATCCCTGAGTGATTCGGAGATGAACTCGCTCCCGACGGCCACCACTCCTCAACCCGCGGATAACATGGAGGTATTGTCCCGAAGGCTCCTAGAGCGGGGGGGGGGGTGTATCTGGAGACGCCTCAAGGAGGAATTTGAGATGTCGGACACGCGGGGTTCAAGATCCCCGCGGATCGTGTCGGTGAGAGCCACAGTAGGTCGGGCTCTCAACCGAACACTATTCCGGAGCCTTTAGTGGTTCCGGACTCAGGCGGGCAGCCCCTCGTTAGGGAGGGCGAGCCGTCTGTGTCGAGGACTTCCGTTGCGGCCGAGGTGCCGGATTGTCTGTTGGAAGCGCTTCGCGGCGCTTCCATGGATGAAGAGCAGGCTAACCGAAGCTTGCACCAGCCTCTTGACAGGCTTTGAGGTAAGTAAAAAATATGTGAAATTACCACCCGATAGGTAGTAGCCCCTGATACTCTGTTTGGTGTTCGGAAAGAAAAACCAAACGGAGGGTCAATTATAATCTGTAGGAGTCTAATAATAAGTGTTAATGTGAATAAGCAGGCGGTGCTGCTTGCCGCTGCTGTCCGCATAGCCGAGATAGCCGGACTAAAACGGGATTTGGAGCAGGCGCTGGGAGAGCTCGACCTCACGAAGAGGCAGCTCGAAGAGAGCAAAGGTGAGCAATTCCCCGCTCTCACATAATGAAGGGTATATAAATTTAGTTATTCTAACGACGAAGCATCGTGATTTTGTAACAGGGGCCACCACCGAAGTGGCCTGTCTGAAGGAAGCGCTGTCCGAGGCCGAAGACAAGGCGGCCTTGGAACGCACAGAGCGTGAGAAGCAAGATGCCAGAGTGGGCGAGGTACAACAAGAGCTGTAGGAGCTCGGCAAAAAGTTCGAGTTCGTGGAGCATGAGCTTAAGGCGAAAGAGGGCGAGCTTGCAAAGGCCCTTGCTAGTATAAAAGATGCCAAGGCCGAAGCCGAGAAGGCACAACAGGAAGTCCAGGAGGCCAAAAAGATAGCGGCGGGTAAGAAATTCTTTATGCAAAGCAAACATGTGGAGGAGGCGTTTCTTTTACTTACCCGAGTTCGGAGCTCTCTAGGGGCATTCGTAGATCTGCCACGTAGCGTATCAAATGCCGCGGAGTTCTACCGTGCCCAGGAGGGGAGCTCAACGGAGAAGCTGTTCTGGTCCCAGTATGGTGGGGCCGAACATCCAATGCCTCTGAGTGACCAACTGAAGCAGTTTGTCAAACTCCACACGGCGTCCGAAATGGCTATGAAAGATTTCATAGTCCGGATGTGGCCTGGTGAGCCCCTGCCGGCTAGCTACTTCAGCCTGACCAAGCGGATGGTGAATGCCAGTCCACGGCTCGAAGTCATCAAGCGATTGATGACCCACAAGTGTAGGGGATCTATTGTAGTCCTTTCGATAAGTAAGAGTGTCGAACCCAACGAGGAGCAGAAGGAAATGATAAGTGGTTTTCAGTAAGGTTTTCTCTGCAAGCACTGAAAAAGTAGGTGATAGATAGTTTTGTGATAAGATAAATAGTAACGAGCAAAAAGTAAATAAAGTAAATAAAGTGCAGCAAGGTGGCCCAATCCTTTATGTAGCAAAGGATAAGCCTAGACAAATTCTAATAATGAAGAAGGAGCTCCCGAGGACACATTGGGAATTGTCGTCAAGCTAGTTTTCATCACGTTCGTAAGATTCGCGTTCGGTACTTTGATAATTTGATATGTGGGTGGACCGGCACTTGGGTACTGCCCTAACTTGGACAAGCATCCCACTTATGATTAACCCCTATTGCAAGCATCCACAACTACAAAAAGGAGTATTATGGTAAACCTAACCACAACATTAAACATATGGGTCCATATCAACCCCTAACGAAGCAACACATAAACTAGGGTTTAAGCTTCTGTCACTCTAGCAACCCATCATATACTTATTACTTACCTATGCCTTCCTCTAGGCCCAAATAATGGTGAAGTGTCATGTAGTCGACGTTCACATAACACCACTAGAGGAAAGACAACATACATCTCATCAAAATATCGAACGAATACCAAATTCACATGACTACTAATAGCAAGACTTCACCCATGTCCTCAGGAACAAACATAACTGCTCACAAAGCATATTCATGTTCATAATCAGAGGAGTAATAATATGCATAAAGAATCTGAACATATGATCTTCCACCAAGTAAACCAATTAGCATCAACTACAAGGAGTAATCAACACTACTAGCAACCCACAGGTACCAATTTGTGGTTTTGATACAAGGTTGGATACAAGAGATGAACTAGGGTTTTGAGAGGAGATGGTGCTGGTGAAGATGTTGATGGAGATTGAATCCCTCCCGATTAGAGGATCGTTGGTGATGACGTTGGTGATGATTTCCACCTCCCGGAGGGAAGTGTCCCTGGCAGAACAGCTCCGCCAGAGCCCTAGATTGATTCCACCAAGGTTCCGCCTCATGGCGGTGGAGTTTCATCCCGTAAGCTTGCCCATGATTTTTTCCAGGGTAAAAGTGATGATATAGCAGAACATGGACGCCGGAGGCCCACCAGGGGGCCCAGGAGATAGGGGGCCGTGCCCCCCTCTCTCATGGACAAGGTGTGGGCCCCCTGGCCTATTTCTTTCGCTCATAAATTCTTAATAAATCCAAAAGGTTGTTTCATGGAGTTTCAGGACTTTTGGAGTTGTGCAGAATAGGTTTCCAATGTTTGCTCCTTTTCCAGCCAGAATTCCAGCTGCCGGCATTCCCCCTCTTCATGGTAAACCTTGTAAAATAAGAGAGCATAGCCATAAGTATTGAGATATAATGTGTAATGACAGCCCATAATGCAATAAATATTGATATAAAAGCATGATGCAAAATGGACGTATCAACTCCCCAAGCTTAGACCTCGCTTGTCCTCAAGCGGAAGCCGAAATCGAAATATATGTCCCCAAGTTTAGAGATAGAGGTGTCGATAAAAATAAAATACGGACATGAGGGCATCATGATCATTCTAATAACAGTAACATATATAGATTTTGTCATATGATTTCCTATGCTCAAGTAATAAGCAATTCACAATGTCAAGTATGGCTCATAAACTTCATTGGGAACTAACAAACTATAATCTCAGTCATTGAAGCAATTACTATTTATCGTAACATCAGAAAGAGTCAATAATAGAGCTTTTCAACAAGCTCATATACTCAACTATCTCGTAGTCTCCCATAATTGCTAACACTCACGCAATACTTGTGGTTATAGAGTTTCAGCTGGACACTGAGAAAGATAGGGGCTTATTGTGTTGCCTCCCAACGTATTCACCTTTAGGTGATGTCAACAATAATAGCCTATGCCAACTTACATCCAATTGGATATATGTATCATGATCTTTCAAACACGAGGAGCTTGCCAAAGGATAAAATGAAAAAGGGGAAAGGTGAGGATCACCTTGACTCAAGCATAAAGTAAAAACATAAAGTAAAAGATAAGCCCTTCGCAGAGGGAAGCAGAGGTTGTCATGCGCGTTTAGGGTTGATGCACGAAATCTTAATGCAAAAGAACGTCACTTTATATTGCCCCTTGTATGTGGACCTTTATTATGCAATCCATCGCTTTTATTACTTCCACAACAAGTTCGTACAAAGCTTATTTTCTCTGCACTAATAAGTCATACATATTTAGAGAGCAATTTTTATTGCTTGCACCGATGACAACTTACTTGAAGGATCTTACTCAATCCATAGGTAGGTACGGTGGACTCTCATGGCAAATCTGGGTTTGAGGATATTTGGAAGCACAAGTAGTATCTCTACTTGGTGCAAGGAATTTGGCTAGCAAGAGGGGGAAAGGCAAGCTCAACCTGTTTGGAAGGTCAATGACAATATACTTTAACTGAGATGACGGAAAACATAAACCAATATGTTGTCTTCCTTGTCCAACATCAACTCTTTTAACATGTCATACTTAATGAGTGCTTCACAATCATAAAAGATGTCCAAGATAATATATTTATATGTGAACCCCTCTTTCCTTTTCACTTCCTATTAATTGCAACGATGACCAAGGCTATGTTCATCAACTCTCAACAATTTTTATGCCTCAAACTTTCTATGTGTGAAGTTATCACTATCCATAAGATCAATATGAACTCTTTTGTTCTTTCTACTTTCTCAAGATCATAGCAACAAAGCAAAGCCCTTGACCCAACACTAATCTTTATTGTAGATAGCACACGGACTCGATTACATAAAGAGATCACAATGCAAAACTCAAAATTACTTGATATCAAAACTTCAATCTACTAGATCAAGATACTACTAAACGGATCGAACTAAATAAAGCGGTAAAGATAGGAGTGTGATGGTGATACGATACCGGGGCGCCTCCCCCAAGCTTGGCAGTTGCCAAGGGGAGTGCCCATACCCATGTGATTATTTCTCCTTCTTCACGGTTGGTGTTATGATCTTCTTGGCGATGATGCCCTTCAGGATACGATTCTCCTCCTCGAGCTTATTGACTTGTTGTTTGAGGTCCATAATTTCTTTATGGAGCTTGCCCGTAACAGCCAAAACTCCTTTTACCCAAGGATGCTGCATAGCTTCTGGAGAACACGTGAAACTCTTTTTCATATTTTCATAAGAAAGAAATCTAGAGTTGGAAGGGATGACCAAAGCAGGGACAACCAGGCTAGGTAGTTCCCCCATAGTGAATTCTGCTTGGAGACGAGAGGTAACTTCTTGATCTTCCTCCATGGCATCTATCCTTTTCAAATCAGCCTCCATCTCATCCTCTGTTGATGGTCCAAAGTGATAGGCATCGCCATTTGCTCCTGGACCTGGCGTTGGGTGAGACACCCGACTCTCCCCAACTGATTCCTGAGAAGACATCTTGGTTTATTCTGCAACAGGAACAGCTCGAAACGAAAATAGAAGATATTTGCGTGATACGGTGGTCAAAACCTTCAGGAGTATATATAATGAATTTCTACCGACCAAAATATGTACCATACAAGAAAACAGAGTCCGGGAGGCACACGAGGTGCCCACGAGACAGGGTGGCGCACCCTACAGGGGGGGGGCGCGGCTTCCTCTCTCGTGGGAGCCTCGTGTCCCTTTCAGACTACTTTTTTCTTCCTAAAATTCTTAAATAATCCAAAACTGATAAAAATTGCCATTAGAGTTGTTTTGGAGTCGGTTTACTTACCGTACCACGTACCTATGCCTTTTCGGAGTCTGGAACGTTCTGGAAAGTGTCCCTTATGTATTCCTCAGGGGTTACAGTTTCAATAATATTAGTTTCAACATTGATAGGATTACCTGAAATATAGTGTTTAATTCTTTGACCGTTTACCACCCTCGGATTTGTGCCTTCGAAGTTGTTGATTTTTATGGCATCAGAACGATAGACCTCCTCGATAACATAGGGACCTTCCCATTTTGAGAGAAGTTTTCCCGCAAAAAAATCTTAAACGAGAGTTGAATAATAACACATAATCTCCTACGTTAAACTCACGCTTTTGTATCCTCTTATCATGCCAGCGTTTGACTTTTTCTTTGAAAAGCTTGGCATTCTCATATGCTTGGGTTCTCCATTCATCAAGTGAGATAATATCAAACAACCTCTTCTCACCGGCAAGTTTGAAGTCATAATTGAGCTCTTTAATAGCCCAATATGCTTTATGTTCAAGTTCAAGAGGTAAATGACATGCTTTTCCATAAACCATCTTATATGGAGACATACCCTTATGATTTTTGTATGCAGTTCTATAGGCCCATAATGCATCATCAAGTTTTTTGGACCAATTCTTTCTAGATCTATTCACAATCTTTTGCAAAATTAATTTGACCTCTTTATTGCTCAACTCTACTTGACCACTAGACTATGGGTGATAAGGAGATGCGATTCTATGATTGACATCATACTTAGCCAGCATCTTACAGAAAGCACCATGAATGAAGTGTGAACCACCATCAATCATAAGATATCTAGGGACTCCAAACCTCAGAAAAATAACTTCTTTAAGCATTTTAATAGAAGTGTTATGATCATCACTACTAGTTGGAATAGCTTCTACCCACTTAGTAACGTAATCAACATCAACTAAAATATGTGTATAACCATTGGAGGCAGGAAAAGGTCCCATATAATCGAAGCCCCAAACATCAAACGGTTCAATAACAAGAGAATAATTCATAGGCATTTCTTGACGTCTACTAATGTTACCTATTCTTTGACATTCATCACAAAATAAGACAAACTTACGAGCATCTTTGAAGAGAGTAGGGCAATAAAAACTAGATTGTAGTACCTTGTGTGCAGTTCTATCTCCAGCGTGGTGTCCTCCATAAGATTCAGAGTGACACTTGCGTAGGATTTGTTCCTGTTCATGCTCAGGCACACAACGTCTAATAATACCATCTAATCCTTCTTTATAAAGGTGTGGATCATCATAGAAGTAATGTCTTAAATCATAAAAGAACTTTTTCTTTTGCTGGTATGTGAAACTAGGCGGTATATATTTAGCAACAATGTAATTAGCATAATCAGCATACCAAGGAGCAGTACGAGAAGCATTGACAACCGCTAATTGTTCATCGGGAAAACTATCATTAATAGGCAGTGGGTCATCAAGAACATTCTCTAACCTAGACAAGTTGTCTGCAACGGGGTTCTCAGCTCCCTTTTCTATCAATAATATGCAAGTCAAATTCTTGGAGCAAGAGAACCCATCTAATGAGTCTAGGCTTAGCATCTTTCTTTTCCATAAGATATTTAATAGCAGCATGATCAGTGTGAATAGTAACTTTGGAATCAACAATATAAGGTCTAAACTTATCACATGCAAACACAACTGCTAAGAACTCTTTTTCAGTAGTAGCATAATTTCTCTGGGAAGTATCAAGAGTCTTACTAGCATACTGGATAACATTCAATTTCTTATCGACTCTTTGCCCTAAAACAACACCTACAGCATAATCACTAGCATCGCACATAATTTCAAAAGGTAAATTCCAATCAGGTGGCTGAACAATAGGTGCAGTGATCAAAGCTTTCTTAAGTGTTTCAAATGCTTCTACACAATCATCATCAAATACAAAAGGAATATCTTTTTGCAATAAATTAGTCAGAGGCCTAGAGATTTTAGAGAAGTCCTTAATGAACCTCCTATAAAAGCCGGCATGACCAAGGAAACTTCTTATACCTTTTATGTCCTTGGGACATGGCATCTTTTCAATAGCATCAACTTTGGCTTTATCAACTTCAATACCTCTCTCGGAGATCTTGTGCCCCAAGACAATGCCTTCATTAACCATAAAGTGACACTTTTCCCAATTCAGGTCGAGACTAGTGTCTTCGCATCTCTGCAAAACTCGATCAAGGTTGCTCAAACAATCATCAAAAGAGGATCCATAGACGGAGAAGTCATCCATGAATACCTCACAAATCTTTTCACAAAAATCAGAAAATATAGCCATCATGCATCTTTGAAAGGTAACAGGTGCATTACATAAACCAAAAGGCATACGTCTATAAGCAAAAGTACCAAAAGGGCAAGTAAAAGTAGTTTCAGATTGATCCTTCGCGGACACATGTATTTGAGAGAAGCCAGAATAACCATCTAGAAAGCAAAAATGTGTGTGTTTGGATAGCCTTTCTAGCATTTGATCAATAAAAGGTAAAGGGTAATGATCTTTCTCAGTAGCTTTATGTAACTTACGGAAATCAATTACCATCCTATAGCCTGTAATAATTCTTTGCGAGATCAATTCATCTTTATCATTAGGAACAACGGTAATACCTCCCTTTTTAGGGACACAATGGACAGGGCTTACCCATTCACTATCAGCAACGAGATAATTAATACCTGCCTCAAGGAGTTTTAGAATCTCCTTTCTTACCACTTCCTTCATTTTGGGGTTTAATCGTCTTTGGGGATCTCTAACTGGTTTGGCATCTTTCTCCACTGAAATTTTGTGTTGACATAATGTGGGACTAATGCCCTTAAGATCATCTAGAGTATATCCAATAGCAGCTCGGTGCTTCTTCAGAGTTTTCAATAATCTTTCTTCTTCTTTCTCTGAAAGGTTAGCACTAATAATAACATACTAAATTTCTTTTTCATCAAGATAAGCAGACTTGAGATTATCAGGTAAGGGTTTGAGTTCGAACACGGGATCACCCTTGGGTGGAGGGGGATCCCAAAGAATTTCAACAGGAAGGTTATGTTTTAGCATAGGTTCTTGTTTAAGGAACACTTCATCTATTTCTTCCCTTTCCTTCATAAACATATCGTTTTCATGGTCTAACAAATATTGTTCTAACGGATCAGTTGGAGGAACAACAATGGAAGCAAGACCAATAATTTCATCCTTACTAGGTGGTTCCTTTTCACGAGGTTGTCTGCTAAACTTAGCGAAATTAAACTCATGAGACATACCATCTATGCCAACAGTGACAATATTCTTTTCACAATTAATCTTAGCACTAGCAGTATTCAAGAAGGGTCTACCAAAAATAATGGGACAAAAACATCTTGTGGGGAACCAAGAACAAGAAAACCAACAGGGTATTTAATCTTCCCACACAAGACTTCAACATCTCTAAAAATCCCAATAGGTTTAATGGTGTCCCTATTAGCAAGCTTAATAGTAACATCAATGTCTTCTAATTCAACAGGTGCAATATCGTGCATAATTTCTTTATAAAGATCATAAGGTATCGCATTAGCACTAGCACCCATATCACATAAGCCATGATAACAATGATCTCCTATTTTAACAGAAATAACAGGCGTGCCTACAACAGGTCTACGTGTCTTAGTATCGGGTCTAGCAATATTAGCAGTTTCACCCAAGAAAGAGATAACATGCCCATCTAAGTCCTCATCCAAGAGATCTTTAATCATAGCAATACCAGGTTCAACATTAATTTTCTCAGGAGGTTTATAGGTCCTAGTATTACTCTTACGAACAACAGTTGAAGCTTTAACATGATCTTTTATCCTAACAGGAAAAGGATGTTTTTCGACATAAGCAGTAGGAATAATAGGATCACTATATGTAATAGTCTTTTCTTCGACTATAATAGGTGCAACTACTTTCACTTCAACAGGAGGATTATATTTAAACCACTTCTCTTTAGGGAGATCAACGTGAGTAGCAAAAGTTTCACAAAAAGTAGCTACTATCTCAGAGTCAAGTCCATACTTAGAGCTAAATCCACGGAAAGCATTGATATCCATAAAAGATTTAACACAATCGAACTTAGGTGTCATACCTGACTCCTTACCATCATCGGAACCCCAATCTTCAGAGTTGTGTTTAATTCTTTCCAATAAGTCCCATTTGAAATCAATAGTCTTCAGCATATAGGAACCAGCACAAGAAGTATCGAGCAGGATGCAATCAAGAGAAAGCCGAGCATAAAAATTATGAATAATCATTTCCCGAGAGAGTTCATGATTGGGGCATGAATATAACATTGGCTTAAGCCTCCCCAAGCTTGAGCGATGCTTTCTCCTTCGTGAGGCCAGAAATTATATATGTAATTACGATCACGATGAACAAGATGCATAGGATAGAACTTCTGGTGAAATTCCAACTTCAGTCGCTTATAATTCCAAAATCTCGTATCATCACATAGCCTATACCATGTCATTGAATCTCCCTTCAAATATAAAGGGAAGACCTTCCTTTTGACAACATCATCGGGGATACCTGCAAGCTTAAATAATCCACAAACTTCATCCACAAAGATAAGGTGTAAGTCGGGATGCTATGTCCCGTCTCCTGCAAAAGGATTAGCTAGCAGTTTTTCTATCATACCCGAAGGAATCTCAAAGTGAATATTTTCATAAGGTTCAGTGGGTTGATGAGCATCTCTTTGCTCTTCTGGTTGGGGTGAAGATACCCCAAACAAGCCCCTCAAAGGATTAGTTTCCATATTGACAAGTAACAGAAAATTTTAGCAAACTATATAAATGTTTCCTTACCAAGTTCCACTCACCAAAAGCGCTACACTCCTCGGCAACGGTGCCAGAAAAGAGTCTTGATGACCCACAAATGTAGGGGATCTATCGTAGTCCTTTCGATAAGTAAGAGTGTCGAACCCAACGAGGAGCAGAAGGAAATGATAAGCGGTTTTCAGTAAGGTTTTCTCTGCAAGCACTGAAATAGTAGGTGATAGATAGTTTTGTGATAAGATAAATAGTAATGAGCAAAAAGTAAATAAAGTAAGTAAAGTGCAGCAAGGTGGCCCAATCCTTTATGTAGCAAAGGATAAGCCTGGACAAATTCTAATAATGAAGAAGGAGCTCCTGAGGACACATTGGGAATTATAGTCAAGCTAGTTTTCATCACGTTCGTAAGATTCGCGTTCGGTACTTTGATAATTTGATATGTGGGTGGACCGGCACTTGGGTACTGCCCTAACTTGGACAAGCATCCCACTTATGATTAACCCCTATTGCAAGCATCCACAACTACAATAAGGAGTATTATGGTGAACCTAACCACAACATTAAACATATGGGTCCATATCAACCCCTAACAAAGCAACACATAAACTAGGGTTTAAGCTTCTGTCACTCTAGCAACCCATCATCTACTTATTACTTCCCTATGCCTTCCTCTAGGCCCAAATAATGGTGAAGTGTCATGTAGTCGACGTTCACATAACACCACTAGAGGAAAGACAACATACATCTCATCAAAATATCGAACGAATACCAAATTCACATGACTACTAATAGCAAGACTTCACCCATGTCCTCAGGAACAAACGTAACTGCTCACAAAGCATATTCATGTTCATAATCAGAGGAGTAATAATATGCATAAAGGATCTGAACATATGATCTTCCACCAAGTAAACCAATTAGCATCAACTACAATGAGTAATCAACACTACTAGCAACCCACAGGTACCAATTTGTGGTTTTGATACAAGATTGGATACAAGAGATGAACTAGGGTTTTGAGAGTAGATGGTGCTGGTGAAGATGTTGATGGAGATTGACCCCCTCCCGATGAGAGGATCTTTGGTGATGACGTTGCTGATGATTTCCCCCTCCCGGAGGGAAGTGTCCCCGGCAGAACAGCTCCGCCAGAGCCCTAGATTGATTCCGCCAAGGTTCCGCCTCGTGGCGGCGGAGTTTCGTCCTGTAAGCTTGCCCATGATTTTTTCCAGGGTAAAAGTGATGATATAGCAGAAGATGGACGCCAAAGGCCCACCAGGGGGCCCAGGAGATAGGGGCCGCGCCCTATAGGGGGGGGGGGGCTATTGGAAATATGCCCTGGAGGCAACGATAAAAGGATTATTATTATATTTCCTTGTTCATGATAATTGTCTTTTATTCATGCTATAATTGTATTATCCGGAAATCATATACACGTGTGAATACATAGACCACAATACGTCCCTAGTAAGCCTCTAGTTGACTAGCTTGTTGGTCAACAGATAGTCATGGTTTCCTGGCTATGGACATTAGATGTCGTTGACAACAAGATCACATCATTAGGAGAATGATGTGATGAACAAGACCCAATCCTAAGCATAGCACAAGATCGTGTAGTTCGTTTTGCTTGAGCTTTTCCAATGTCAAGTATCTCTTCCTTAGACCATGAGATCGTGTAACTCCCGGGTACCATAAGAGTGCTTTGGGTGTACCAAACGTCACAACGTAACTGGGTGACTATAAAGGTGCACTACAGGTATCTCCGAAAGTGTCTGTTGGGTTGACACGGATCGAGATTGGGATTTGTCGCTCCGTATTACGGAGAGGTATCACTGGGCCCACTCGGTAGTGCATCATCATAATGAGCTCAAAGTGACCAAGTGTCTGGTCACGAGATCATGCATTACGGTACAAGTAAAGTGACTTGCCGGTAACGAGATTGAACGAGGTATTGGGATACCGACGATCGAACCTCGGGCAAGTAACATACCATTTGAAAAAGGGAATAGCATACGGGGTTGCTTGAATCCTCGACATCGTGGTTCATCCGATGAGATCATCGAGGAGTATGTGGGAGCCAACATGGGT
This sequence comes from Triticum aestivum, assembly GCF_018294505.1. Taxonomy (NCBI): domain Eukaryota; kingdom Viridiplantae; phylum Streptophyta; class Magnoliopsida; order Poales; family Poaceae; genus Triticum; species Triticum aestivum. The sequence goes on from NC_057801.1 coordinate 617,539,902, forward strand.
ATCCAGATCCCGCTGTTGGTTATCGACTGGAGAGCCGTCTCGGTCATGTCTGCATGTCTCCCGAACCCGTAGGGTCTACACACTTAAGGTTCAGTGACGCTAGGGTTGTATGAATATGAGTATGCAGCAAACCGAATGTTGTTCGGAGTCCCGGATGAGATCCCGGACGTCACGAGGAGTTCCGTAATGGTCCGGAGGTAAAGAATTATATATAGGAAGTGCTGTTTCGGCCATCGGGAAAGTTTTGGGGTCACCCGGTATTGTACCGGGACCACCGGAAGGGTCCCGGGGGTCCACCGGGTGGGGCCACCTATCTCGGAGGGCCCCGTGGGCTGAAGTGGGAGGGGAACCAGCCCCTAGTGGGCTGGTGCGCCCCCCCTTGGCCCCCCCCTGCGCCTAGGGTTGGAAACCCTAGGTGGGGGGGGGGGCGCACCACTTGCCTTGGGGGGCACTCCACCCCCCTTGGCCGCCGCCCCCCTTGGGAGATTGCATCTCCCAGGGCCGGCGCCCCCCTGGGGGCCTATATAAAGGAGGGTAGGGGGAGGGCAGCCGCACCCTGTGTCTTGGCGCCTCCCTCCCCCTGCTACACTCGTCCTCCTCCCGCAGCAGCTTGGCGAAGCCTTGCCGGAGTTCTGCTGCATCCACCACCATGCCGTTGTGCTGCTGGATCATCATCAACCTCTCCTTCCTCCTTGCTGGATCAAGAAGGAGGAGACGTCATCCGCTCCATACGTGTGTTAAACGCGGAGGTGCTCTCCGTTCGGCACTTGGTCATCGGTGATTTGGATCACGGTGAGTACGACTCCATCATCACCGTTCTCTTGAACGCTTCCGCACGCGATCTACAAAGTGGTATGTAGATGCAATCTTTCTCCCATGACTCGTTGCTTAGATGAACTCATAGATGGATCTTGGTGAAACCGTAGGAAATTTTTTAATTTTCTGCAACATTCCCCAACAGTGGCATCATGAGCTAGGTCTATGCGTAGTTCTCTATTGCACAAGTAGAACACAATTTTGTTGTGGGCGTAGATCTTGTCAACTTGCTTGCCGCTACTAGTCTTTTCTTACTTCAGCGGTATTGTGGGATGAAGCGGCCCGGACCGACCTTACACGTACGCTTACGTGAGTAAGGTTCCACCGACTGACATGCACTAGTTGCATAAGGTGGCTAGCAGGTGTCTGTCTCTCCTACTTTAGTTGGAGCATATTCGATGAAAAGGGTCCTTATGAAGGGTAAATAGAAGTTGACAAAATCACGTTGTGGTTATTCGTAGGTAAGAAAACGTTCTTGCTAGAACCCAATTGCAGCCACGTAAAAGATGCAACAACAATTAGAGGACGTCTAACTTGTTTTTGCAGCAATTGTCATGTGATGTGATATGGCTAGAAGTTGTGATGAATGATGAATGATATATTGTGATGTATGAGATCATGTTCTTGTAATAGGAATCACGACTTGCATGTCGATGAGTATGACAACCGGCAGGAGCCATAGGAGTTGTCTTTATTTTTGTATGACCTGCGTGTCATGAAGAACGCCATGTAAATTACTTTACTTTATTGCTAAACGCGTTAGCCATAGAAGTAGAAGTAGTCGTTGGCGTGACAACTTCATGAAGACACGATGATGGAGATCATGATGATGGAGATCATGGTGTCATGCCGGTGACGAAGATGATCATGGAGCCCCGAAGATGGAGATCGAAGGAGCTATATGATATTGGCCATATCATGTCACTACTTATATAATTGCATGTGATGTTTATTATGTTTATGCATCTTGTTTACTTAGAACGACGGTAGTAAATAAGATGATCCCTTATAATAATTTCAAGAAAGTGTTCCCCCTAACTGTGCGCCGTTGCTAAAGTTCGTCGTTTCGAAGCACCACGTGATGATCGGGTGTGATAGATCCTTACGTTCACATACAACGGGTGTAAGACAGTTTTACACATGCATAAACACTTAGGGTTAACTTGACGAGCCTAGCATGTACAGACATGGCCTCGGAACACAAGAGACCGAAAGGTCGAACATGAGTCGTATGGAAGATACGATCAACATGGAGATGTTCACCGATGATGACTAGTCCGTCTCACGTGATGATCGGACACGGCCTAGTCGACTCGGATCGTGTAAAACTTAGATGACTAGAGGGATGTCTAATCTGAGTGGGAGTTCATTAAATAATTTGATTAGATGAACTTAATTATCATGAACTTAGTCTAAAACCTTTGCAAAATATGTCTTGTAGATCAAATGGCCAACGCTCATGTCAACATGAACTTCAACGCGTTCCTAGAGAAAACCAAGCTGAAAGATGATGGCAGCAACTATTCGGACTGGGTCCGGAACCTAAGGATCATCCTCATAGCAGCCAAGAAAGATTATGTCCTAGATGCACCGCTAGGTGAAGCGCCCATCCCAGAGAACCAAGACGTTATGAACGCTTGGCAGTCACGTGCTGATGATTACTCCCTCGTTCAGCGCGGCATGCTTTATAGCTTAGAACCGGGGCTCCAAATGCGTTTTGAGCGACACGGAGCATATGAGATGTTCGAGGAGCTGAAAATGGTTTTTCAAGCTCATGCCCGGGTCGAGAGATATGAAGTCTCCGACAAGTTCTATAGTTGTAAGATGGAGGAAAACAGTTCTGTCAGTGAGCACATACTCAAAATGTCTGGGTTGCATAACCGCCTGTCCCAGCTGGAGATCAACCTCCCGGACGAGGCGGTCATTGACAGAATCCTTCAGTCGCTCCCACCAAGCTACAAGAGCTTTGTGTTGAACTACAATATGCAGGGGATGGTGAAGACCATTCCTGAAGTAGTTTCAATGCTGAAGTCAGCAGAGGTTGAAATCAAGAAAGAACATCAAGTGTTGATGGTCAATAAGACCACTAAGTTCAAGAAGGGCAAGGGTAAGAAGAACTTCAAGAAGGACGGCAAAGATGTTGCCGCGCCCGGTAAGCCAGTTGCCGGAAGAAGTCAAAGAATGGACCCAAGCCTGAGACTGAGTGCTTTTATTGCAAAGGGAAGGGTCACTGGAAGCGGAACTGCCCCAAATACTTAGCGGACAAGAAGGCCGGCAACACTAAAGGTATATGTGATATACATGTAATTGATGTGTACCTTACCAGTACTCGTAGTAACTCCTGGGTATTTGATACCGGTGCCGTTGCTCATATTTGTAACTCACAGCAGGAGCTGCGGAATAAGCGGAGACTGGCGAAGGACGAGGTGACGATGCGCGTCGGGAATGGTTCCAAGGTCGATGTGATCGCCGTCGGCACGCTACCTCTACATTTACCTACGGGATTAGTTTTAAACCTCAATAATTGTTATTTAGTGCCAAGTTTGAGCATGAACATTGTATCTGGATCTCGTTTGATGCGAGATGGCTACTCATTTAAATCCGAGAATAATGGTTGTTCTATTTATATGAGAGATATGTTTTATGGTCATGCCCCGATGGTCAATGGTTTATTCTTAATGAATCTCGAACGTAATGTTACACATATTCATAGTGTGAATACCAAAAGATGTAAAGTTGATAACGATAGTCCCACATACTTGTGGCACTGCCGCCTTGGTCACATTGGTGTCAAGCGCATGAAGAAGCTCCATGCTGATGGACTTTTAGAGTCTCTCGATTATGAATCATTTGACACATGCGAACCATGCCTCATGGGCAAAATGACCAAGACTCCGTTCTCCGGAACAATGGAGCGAGCAACCAACTTATTGGAAATCATACATACTGATGTGTGTGGTCCAATGAGCGTTGAGGCTCGCGGAGGATATCGTTATGTTCTCACTCTCACTGATGACTTGAGTAGATATGGGTATGTCTACTTGATGAAACACAAGTCTGAGACCTTTGAAAAGTTCAAGGAATTTCAGAATGAAGTAGAGAATCAACGTGACCGAAAGATAAAATTCTTACGATCGGATCGTGGAGGAGAATATTTAAGTCACGAATTTGGTACACACTTAAGAAAATGTGGAATCGTTTCACAACTCACGCCGCCTGGAACACCTCAGCGTAACGGTGTGTCCGAACGTCGTAATCGCACTCTATTGGATATGGTGCGATCTATGATGTCTCTTACCGATTTACCGCTATCATTTTGGGGATACGCTCTAGAGACAGCTACATTCACTTTAAATAGGGCACCGTCTAAATCCGTTGAGACGACACCGTATGAATTATGGTTTGGGAAGAAACCTAAGCTGTCGTTTCTAAAAGTTTGGGGATGCGATGCTTATGTCAAGAAACTTCAACCTGAAAAGCTCGAACCCAAGTCGGAAAAATGCGTCTTCATAGGATACCCTAAGGAAACCATTGGGTATACCTTCTACCTTAGATCCGAAGGCAAGATCTTTGTTGCCAAGAACGGATCCTTTCTGGAAAAAGAGTTTCTCTCGAAAGGAGTAAGTGGGAGGAAAGTAGAACTCGATGAAGTACTACCTCTTGAACCGGAAAGTAGTGCAGCTCAGGAAAATGTTCCTGTGGTGCCTACACCGACTGGAGAGGAAATTAATGATGATGATCAAGGTACTTCGGATCAAGTTGCTACTGAACTTCGTAGGTCCACAAGGACACGTTCCACACCAGAGTGGTATGGCAACCCTGTCCTGGAAATCATGTTGTTAGACAACGGTGAACCTTCGAACTATGAAGAAGCGATGGCGGGCCCAGATTCCAACAAATGGCTTGAAGCCATGCAATCCGAGATAGAATCCATGTATGAAAACAAAGTATGGACTTTGACTGACTTGCCCGATGATCGGCGAGCGATAGAAAACAAATGGATCTTTAAGAAGAAGACGGACGCGGATGGTAATGTCACCATCTATAAAGCTCGACTTGTCGCTAAGGGTTATCGGCAAGTTCAAGGGATTGACTACGATGAGACTTTCTCTCCCGTAGCGAAGCTTAAGTCCGTCCGAATCATGTTAGCAATTGCCGCATACTATGATTATGAGATATGGCAGATGGACGTCAAAACGGCATTCCTTAACGGTTATCTTAAGGAAGAGCTGTATATGATGCAGCCGGAAGGTTTTGTCGATCCTAAGAATGCTAACAAAGTATGCAAGCTCCAGCGATCCATTTATGGGCTGGTGCAAGCATCTCGGAGTTGGAACATTCGCTTTGATGAGATGATCAAAGCGTTTGGGTTTATGCAGACTTATGGAGAAGCCTGCGTTTACAAGAAAGTGAGTGGGAGCTCTGTAGCATTTCTCATATTATATGTAGATGACATACTTTTGATGGGAAATGATATAGAATTCTTGGACAGCATTAAGGCCTACTTGAATAAGTGTTTTTCAATGAAGGACCTTGGAGAAGCTGCTTACATATTAGGCATCAAGATCTATAGGGATAGATCGAGACGCCTCATAGGTCTTTCACAAAGCACATACCTTGATAAGATTTTGAAGAAGTTCAAAATGGATCAGTCCAAGAAAGGGTTCTTGCCTGTATTGCAAGGTGTGAGATTGAGCTCGGCTCAATGCCCGACCACGGCAAAAGATAAAGAAGAGATGAGTGTCATCCCCTATGCCTCAGCCATAGGATCTATTATGTATGCCATGCTGTGTACCAGACCTGATGTAAACCTTGCCGTAAGTTTGGTAGGAAGGTACCAAAGTAATCCCGGCAAGGAACACTGGACAGCGGTCAAGAATATCCTGAAGTACCTGAAAAGGACAAAGGACATGTTTCTCGTTTATGGAGGTGACGAAGAGCTCGTCGTAAAGGGTTACGTCGACGCTAGCTTCGACACAGATCTGGATGACTCTAAGTCACAAACCGGATACGTGTATATGTTGAATGGTGGGGCAGTAAGCTGGTGCAGCTGCAAGCAGAGCGTCGTGGCGGGATCTACATGTGAAGCGGAGTACATGGCAGCCTCGGAGGCAGCGCATGAAGCAATTTGGGTGAAGGAGTTCATCACCGACCTAGGAGTCATACCCAATGCGTCGGGGCCGATCAAACTCTTCTGTGACAACACTGGAGCTATTGCCCTTGCCAAGGAGCCCAGGTTTCACAAGAAGACCAGGCACATCAAGCGTCGTTTCAACTCCATCCGTGAAAATGTTCAAGATGGAGACATAGATATTTGCAAAGTACATACGGATCTGAATGTCGCAGATCCGTTGACTAAACCTCTTCCGCGAGCAAAACATGATCAACACCAGAACTCTATGGGTGTTCGATTCATCACAATGTAACTAGATTATTGACTCTAGTGCAAGTGGGAGACTGTTGGAAATATGCCCTAGAGGCAATAATAAAAGGATTATTATTATATTTCCTTGTTCATGATAATTGTCTTTTATTCATGCTATAATTGTATTATCCGGAAATCGTAATACACGTGTGAATACATAGACCACAATACGTCCCTAGTAAGCCTCTAGTTGACTAGCTCGTTGGTCAACAGATAGTCATGGTTTCCTGACTATGGACATTAGATGTCGTTGACAACGGGATCACATCATTAGGAGAATGATGTGATGGACAAGACCCAATCCTAAGCATAGCACAAGATCGTGTAGTTCGTTTTGCTAGAGCTTTTCCAATGTCAAGTATCTCTTCCTTAGACCATGAGATCGTGTAACTCCCGGATACCGTAGGAGTGCTTTGGGTGTACCAAACGTCACAACGTAACTGGGTGACTATAAAGGTGCACTACAGGTATCTCCGAAAGTGTCTGTTGGGTTGACACGGATCGAGACTGGGATTTGTCACTCCGTATTACGGAGAGGTATCACTGGGCCCACTCGGTAGTGCATCATCATAATGAGCTCAAAGTGACCAAGTGTCTGGTCACGGGATCATGCATTACGGTACGAGTAAAGTGACTTGCCGGTAACGAGATTGAACGAGGTATTGGGATACCGACGATCGAATCTCGGGCAAGTAACATACCGTCTGACAAAGGGAATAGTATACGGGGTTGCTTGAATCCTCGACATCGTGGTTCATCCGATGAGATCATCGAGGAGTATGTGGGAGCCAACATGGGTATCCAGATCCCGCTGTTGGTTATTGACCGGAGAGCCGTCTCGGTCATGTCTGCATGTCTCCCGAACCCGTAGGGTCTACACACTTAAGGTTCGGTGACGCTAGGGTTGTATGAATATGAGTATGCAGCAAACCGAATGTTGTTCGGAGTCCCGGATGAGATCCCGGACGTCACGAGGAGTTCCGGAATGGTCCGGAGGTAAAGAATTATATATAGGAAGTGCTGTTTTGGCCATCGGGAAAGTTTCGGGGTCACCCGGTATTGTACGGGACCACCGGAAGGGTCCCGGGGGTCCACCGGGTGGGGCCACCTATCCCGGAGGGCCCCGTGGGCTGAAGTGGGAGGGGAACCAGCCCCTAGTGGGCTGGTGCGCCCCCCCTTGGCCCCCCTGCGCCTAGGGTTGGAAACCCTAGGTGGGGGGGGCCGCCCCACTTGCCTTGGGGGGCACTCCACCCCCTGGCCGCCGCCCCCTTGGGAGATTGGATCTCCCAGGGCCGGCGCCCCCCTGGGGGCCTATATAAAGGAGGGCAGGGGGAGGGCAGCTGCACCCTGTGTCTTGGCGCCTCCCTCCCCCTGCTACACCTCGTCCTCCTCCCGCAGCAGCTTGGCGAAGCCCTGCCGGAGTTCTGCTGCATCCACCACCACGCTGTTGTGCTGCTAGATCATCATCAACCTCTCCTTCCCCCTTGCTGGATCAAGAAGGAGGAGACGTCATCCGCTCCGTACGTGTGTTGAACACGGAGGTGCTGTCCGTTCGGCACTTGGTCATCGGTGATTTGGATCACGGCGAGTACGACTCCATCATCACCGTTCTCTTGAACGCTTCCGCACGCGATCTACAAAGTGGTATGTAGATGCAATCTCTCTCCCATGACTCATTGCTTAGATGAACTCATAGATGGATCTTGGTGAAACTGTAGGAAAAAAATTAATTTTCTGCAACGTTCCCCAACAGCGCCCCCTATCTCCTGGACAGGGTGTGGCCCCCCTGGCCTATTTCTTTCGCTCATAAATTCTTAATAAATCCAAAAAGTTGTTTCGTGGAGTTTCAGGACTTTTGGAGTTGTGCAGAATAGGTTTCCAACGTTTGCTCCTTTTCCAGCCAGAATTCCAGCTGCCGGCATTCCCCCTCTTCATGGTAAACCTTGTAAAATAAGAGAGACCAGCCATAAGTATTGAGATATAATGTGTAATGACAGCCCATAATGCAATAAATATTGATACAAAAGCATGATGCAAAATGGACGTATCAGCGATCCGTTTGCATTGAGGGTGCCCGCCGGGCCTTTGCCCACGCAAAGGTGCATTGGGGCAAGCTGGATGCGGAGAAGCTGGTGAAGGACGGGCCGTCGGAGGGCAAGGTGCATCGCTCTCTAGAGAAGTATTACGATGGCGTTATGAAGGGCGCTCGTCTCGTGGCCGATGAATGTACCAAGGACACAATTTTAGAATGAATTCACTTCTGTGATGTTTGTAATTTAAGGACGAAGTTACTTGCGCTATGTAGTGCTTTTGTTATTTAAAATATTACCTTCTGTGTGGCTATTTATAAAATTCTGAAAGTAGGCCAGTCGGTGGCTTCCGCCCCCACGTAACTAGTACTTGGGTGTTCGTGGAAACCCGGACACTCTTTATCCAAAAGTTTGGTCCCTTAAGGAGGTGTCCGGTGCAGCGAACAAGGCAATCGGACTATGCGGCTTTATAACTTTCACTTAGCCATAGAGGTCTACAATTTTAAATTTCGGTGAAGCCCCTAGAATCCGGAAGGCCGAATTGGGGTGCTATATACGCCTAGATCGGACGAAGCCAATTTATCGCCTAAAGCGGAAAAATCTTTAAGGATTTTAAGATCTCTCGAACAGCGACCAGCTCTCGCCACATCATGCCAGTCAGTTTTCGGCTTTCTCTACTGAGGTGCTCGTCCGGAAGAACCGGGACACAATCACAGTAATTCTCCCTGCGCTACCTTAGCCGATATAACGGAACGTAAGGTACCAAAACAAGGGAGCCGGGCTAACTCAACTGTAGACCCAAGACATGATTTGGAGCTGATGCATATAGTGCTATAAGTTCGGGGTGCCGCACTGTTGAAAGTGTTCGGACTTGACTTGCCATATTATGGGGCGCCATCAGAAGCCCCTGGCAAACTGAACGTACCAAGGTGTACGGATGCAATATCAAATAAACATTTTGCGAGAAAAAATGCTCAAATAAGACTGATAAGCTGACGCTATATGTGATCTCCCATTGATGAATAATACGTTTAAGCGTATGTTTACAATGAATGCATTAAGCGGAGATAAATAGGACTATTTGACATGTCCTATCCAGGGGCAGGTCACGTACAGATAGATAAAACAGGTATAACGATCGTAAATAGATTCCACCTGGGTGTTTCCTTCTGTGCGCAAAGCCTGTTGCCTCCTTGGTTTTCTCTCCTATGTAAGTCCGGTAATCCGGATCTTCTGAAGAGGATGCACTAAAGCAATGTCCTAAAAGGTAAAAGGGAAAGATTATGAAGGTATGTTGCGGTGATACCACACTGTTGACCATGGTATTTTGAGTGCGTAATTGTGTACGCGTGGCACGAATGCTGCTTTAATGGGGTGTAAGCGGAGGCCGGGCTGCTAATCGCGCTCTTGGCGTGCCTGATGATACCTGTAGCGGGGTGCTCCGGACTCGCTTGATGGTGCTTGAGGTTGTCGTCGCCGGATTGGTGGTTTACCGGAGGAGGCCGCATTGTACTTCTGCCGCAAGGGCTGCAGTATGCTCTTCTATACGGAGAGAGCGGTCCATGTTTCCGTTGACTGTTATGACCCCGCGCGGGCCTGGCATCTTGAGCTTGAGGTATGCATAGTGTGGTACCGCATTGAATCTAGCAAATGCAGTTCGTCCGAGCAGTGCGTGGTAACCACTATGGAAAGGGACGATATTGAAGATTAACTCTTCGCTTCGGAAGTTGTCCGGAGATCCGAAGACCACTTCCAATGTTATAGAGCCCGTACAGCGGGCCTATACTCCAAGAATTACACCTTTAAAGGTGGTTTTGGTGGGCTTGATCCTTGAGGGGTCGATGCCCATTTTGCGCACTGTGTCCTGATAAAGCAGGTTCAGGCTGCTGCCGCCGTCCATAAGGACTCGCGTGAGGTGGAATCCATTGATGATTGGATCTAAGACCAATGCGACTGAGCCGCCGTGACGGATGCTAGTAGGATGATCCCTACGATCAAAGGTGATCAGACAAGCTGACCATGGGTTGAACTTGGGGGCGACTGGCTCCATCGTGTAGACGTCCCATAGTACTCGCTTCCGTTCCCGCTTGGGGATGTGAGTTGCGTAGATCATGTTGACCATTTTCACCTGGGGAGGGGGATTTCTTCTGTCCCCCCGTGTTCGGACGCCGGGGCTCCTCATCATCGTCGTTGTGCAGCCCGTTGTCCTTGTTTTCAGCATTTATTTTGCCGGCCTATTTGAATACCCAGAAGTCTTTGTTGGTGTGGTTAGCTGGCTTGTCCGGGGTGCCATGAATTTGGCACGAGCGCTCCAGTATACGGTCTAGACTGGCCGGTCCCTGATTGTTTCTTTTGAACGGCTTCTTCCGCTGACCGAACTTGGATCCGCTGAATCCGGCGTTTACTGTCGTGTCTTTAGTGTTGTCGCTGTTGTTCCGTCGCTTATGTCTGTTGTGTCGTGGCTTGCCGTTACTGTCGCGGACATCCGAAGTGCCGGAATGTGGCGTTGGTGCCGCTGCGAGCCAACCAGCTGTCCTCGCCCACGCAAAAGCGGGTCATTAATGTTGTGAGAGCTGCCATGGACTGGGTTTTTCCTGGCCGAGGTGTCGAGCGAGCCACTCGTCACGGATATTATGCTTAAAAGCCGCCAGGGCTTCGGCGTCCGGACAGTCGACTATTTGGTTCTTTTTAGTTAGGAACCGGGTCCAGAATTTCCTGGCTGACTCTCCGGGCTGTTGAGTAATGTGGCTCAAGTCATCGGCGTCCGATGGTCGCACATATGTGCCCTAGAAGTTGTCGAGGAATGCGTCTTCCAGGTTTTCCCAACTGCCAATGGAATTTGCTGGCAGGCTGTTTAGCCAGTGCCGGGCTGGTCCTTTGAGCTTAAGGGGAAGATACTTGATGGCGTGTAGATCGTCTCCGCGGGCCATGTGAATGTGGAGAAGGAAATCTTCGATCCACACTGCGGGGTCTGTTGTGCCATCGTATGATTCGATGTTTACGGGTTTGAACCCTTCTGGGAATTCATGATCCATCACTTCGTCGGTGAAGCAGAGGGGGTGTGCGGTACCTCTGTGCCGGGCTATGTGGCTACGCAGTTCGAATTGGTCTGGGTTGCTGTGTTCGGCCTGGCCGGACTTGTTGATAGTGTATCCGGTGTGACGGTCATCATCGCGCACTGGGGCACGCCCCCATGATCCGTAGATCGATCTTGGCTGTCCTGCTTTGTTTTCCAGTATATCTTGCAGGTCTTGCCTGTTGCCCCGGGCCATAGTGTACCGCCGTGGGGGTGCGGGCTGGTATTCAGGCTGATATCCATTTTTATCCCGGCCACGGGGTGTCCGATCAGCCGTTTGGCGCTCGAGTCCGTGTTCCTCGGCTGCCAGGACTTCAGTCCATCTATCTGTGAGCAGGTCTTGATCAGCCTGGAGTTGTTGTTGCTTCTTCTTCAGGCTCCTCGCAGTGGCAATAAGCCGGCGCTTGAAGCGCTCCTGCTCCATGGGATCCTCGGGCATGCCGAACTCGTCGTCGCCGAGGCTAATCTCGTATTCGGAGGGGGGCATATAGTTGTCCTCCTTCGGATATCTGTCAGTCGCCTGTTTGTCTGGGCTGACCTGCTCATCTTCCTGTCCGGCATGCTCGAAGGCGGGCTGGTCAGGGTTGTATAACTCTTCGGCACCATCCAGATTGCTTTCATCTCCGGGGCCGGTATTGCTGTGGCGGGGCTTGGAGCGGCGCCGACGACGCCCATGCTTTGCTTTTCTCCCTGAGGGGTTATCTTCCGTTGCCTCGTCACCATTGGTTTCCTTTGGAGTGTCCACCATGTATATATCATATGAGGAGGTGGCCGTCCACCGCCCTGTGAGCGGTGGCTCCTGTACTTCTCCTACATCGTCGTCCATACCGTCGATGTCTTCGGAGTCGAAGTCAAGCACGTCGGTTAAATCGTCGACTGTGGCAATGAAGTGGGTGGTGGGTGGGCAGCGAATTCCTTCATCGCCTGCTTCCCACTCAAGCCGGACATAGTTTGGCCCAGAGCCTCCTGACAACGAGAGAGATTTTAATGAGTTCAGCATGTCGCCAAAGGGCGAGTGCTGGAAGATATCCGAAGCGGTAAACTCCATTACCAGAGCCCAACCTGGCTCGGCTGGCTCGAGGGTGTGCAGACCAGAACCAACAACCGGATACGAGTCCGCGGGCCCGGGGTTACAGGCTTCCACAGAGATGAGACCTGTATTCGGCTCCACCGCCGATGAGTGTGCGGCCTACGGGCGGGGTCCACCCCTCCGTCCTTAGGCAACGCAACCTGCTTCGGATTTAGATCCGAGGCTTTTACTGAAGGGGTGATATCCCGAGCATCGTCCGATGGCAGGTCTAAGCCGTGCTCATCGTGACTGTTCGGTGCTCCTGGCGCAGGCCCAAATCCGTCGAAGATCAAGTCTCCACGAATATCCGCCATGTAGTTCAAGTTTCCAAACCTGACCTGGTGGCCAGGGGCGTAGCTGTCGATCTGCTCCAGATGGCCAAGCGAATTGGCCCGCAGTGCGAAGCCGCCGAACACGAAGATCTGTCCGGGGAGAAAAGTCTCCTCCTGGAACGTGTTGTTGATGATTGAAGGCGCCATCAAGCCTTGCAGTGACGACACAGAGGAACTCTCAACGAAAGCACCAATGTCGGTGTCAAAACCAGCGGATCTCGGGTAGGGGGTCCCGATCTGTGCGTCTAGGCTGATGCTAACAGGAAGCGAGGGACATAACGTTTACCCAGGTTCGGGCCCTCTCGATGGAGGTAAAACCCTACTTCCTGCTTGATTAATATTGAAGATATGAGTAGTACAAGAGTAGATCTACCACGAGATCGTAGAGGCTAAACCCTAAGAGATAGCCTATGATGGTACGATTGAAATTGTGATCGTCCTTCTAAGGACCAACCTCTCCGGTTTATATAGACATCGGAGAGGGCTAGGGTTTACATGGAGTCGGTTACAAGGAAGGAAACACAATATCCGGATCGCCAAGCTTGCCTTCCACGCAAAGGAGAGTCCCATCCGCACACGGGCCGAAGTATTGAGTCTTGTATCTTCACGCTTCAATAGTCCGGATGATGTATATAGTCCGGCAGTCTGGATACCCCCTAATCCAGGACTCCCTCACCTGCTACAGCTCCAGACTTTGTTCCAGAGCAGATCGTGCCTTCCGAGGATGGGTGGATGGATCCCGCCCCGAAGGCCGCACACTCATCGGCTTTGGAGCCAAACACAGACTCCTCTCCTAAGGAGCCCCGAAGGCCGCACACTCATCGGCGTATCCGTGCCCATCGAATCTAACTGGGCTCCAGTTATGGAGTTCGCCGCCGCGGATATCTTTCAGCACTCACCCTTCGGAGACGTGCTAGATTCATTAAGGTCTCTCTCTCTATCAGGACTCCTTGCCAAACTATGTCTGGCTCGAGTTGGAAGATGGCGATGAACAAATTCGGTACCCACCCACCACCCACTTAATAGCCACGGTCGATGACCTGACCGACGTGCTTAACTTCGATTCCGAAGACATCGACAGTATAAACGACGGTGCGGGAGAAGAACAGGAACCACCGCCCACAGGGCGCTGGACTGCCACCTCTTCATATGTTATATATATGGTGGATACTCCCAAAGAAACCAATGGCGATGAGGCAACGGGAGATAACCCCTCGGGGAAGAAATCAAAACATGGGCGTCATCGGCGCCGCTCCAAGCCCCACCACAACAACACCGGCACTGGGGAAGAAAATCCAGATGGTGCCGAAGAGGAATACGATCCTGATCAACCCGCCTTCGAGCAAGCCGAACAGGAACATGGGCAGGCCAGCCCAGACGATGAGGCGACTGACGGATACTTGGAGGACGATAACTATATGCCTCCCTCCGAAGACGAGGTGAGCCTCGGTGACGATGAATTCGGCGTACCAGAGGAGCCCATAGAGCAGGAGCACTTCAAGTGCAGGCTTACAGCCACTACAAGAAGCCTGAAAAAGAAACAGCAGCAGCTTCAAGCTGATAAGAATCTGCCCACAGACAGACGGACTAAGGCCCGGGCAGCCGAGGAATACGGACTCGAGCGCTGAACAAAATACTACCCAAAGCGCAAGCTACTACCTCAATTCGAGGAGGCGGCACTAAAAATCAAACGCAGGCCTACACCCCGCCGACAGCACACTACGGCAAGGGGCTGCACGCAAGACCAACATTACATACCAAACAACAACATAACAAGCACCCCGGGCGCATCAGCGGACAAAAGCAGAGTCTCCAAACCTTGGTGCAACAAATATAAGCGTCCCAAGACAAATAATGGCGCCCAGGAAACGGTGATCAATACAGGAGCCCGTAATCCTCAACCCGTTGAGCGGGAGAAGAGACTTCAACATCTTAATTCGGGCCCCTTCAACTTGAACCGCATACTTGACCGCCCATGTCAAATTCATGGTACCCCAGGAGCGGCAGCCAATCATACTAATAGAGAATGCTAGGTCTTTAAACAAATCAGCAGGCCGACGCCGAAAGGAGCATGAAGAGGTCCCAGGGCAAGAAGCCCAGATTATCAAGTCTAGGGATCGACCACTTGAGGATCAAAACCACCAAAAAACTCATTTTAGAGTGTCACAAATAGGCGTGAAGGCCACCTAGGCACCGCCACCCTGGAGATGGTCTTCGGATTGCCAAAAATTGCCATACCAACTTTCGGTCTGACACCTCTAGGCAGTAGCTATTCAGCACCGCCAGGATACACTACGACTCGACGCATTATCACCCAAGACCCACGTGATGTAGTTACAATTGCGGGCATGACCGAGCTTCGCCTCGGTGCCGAAGAGTATTTAGCTACTTTATTAACAGAAGCAGTGAGTCACGGTTTTTTCAATCGAACTTAGATTCGACAGCCGAACTCCGGACACCGACAAAGGAGTCCGAATACTTCATGATACCCCAACCTAATCATAGCTCATACAGATCCTTCAGCATAAGCTGGACGGGCCACATCCACGGCTCAGCCACTGCTCACATACGCCTTTTAAGCATTATTTGCAGGTTCGCCCTCGCGCATAACTAGACCGGCGACTTGGAATCAGCTCGGACGCACACAGGGGGAATCTCCACCCCACCTGAATACAATTCGGATATTCCTCCAGACTCGTGCACAGCCAACCACCGCCCGGCCCCAACAGGTTTTGTCATCATGCCTCTCTTTTATAACATGCACCGTACTCATACGCATAGACGTATTACTTAAATACCACATGTAGAGTCATTTGACGCTTATCTGCTATTATTTCTCAACGACATTTTGTCATAACGGCACCCGAACATCGGGTTATGCCTTTAAACGCCAGGGGCTTCATTGCACCCGTACTACGACAACTAAAGTCCGAACACCTTCTCGGTCGTTCGACACCCCGAACTTATAGCATTATATGCATCAGCTCCGAATCATGTATTGGGTCATTGGTTGGGTTTGCCTGGCTCCCATGTTTTGGTACCTTACGTTCCGCAATATTGGCTAAGGTAGCGCTGGGAGAACTACTGCGATTGTGTCCCGGTTCTGCCGAATGAACACCTCAGTAGAGAAAGCCAAAAACCGACTGTCATGATAAGGCGAGAGCTGGTCAGCTGTTCGAGAGGTTGTAAAATCTTTTAGGATTTATTCCGCATAATGCCATAATAAAATGCAGCGTGCGAAGGATCGGTCCACCGATCAGGCGCTATTAGAGCCCCTCGTGCGGTCTTCCGAACACCAGGGGCTACGCCTCCCATACTCAAATTCCTATGGCTAAGTGAGAGTAATAAATCCCTATAGTCCGATTGCCTGGTTCGCTGTGCTGAACACCTCCTTCATGGACCCAAGAATGGGATAAAGAGTGTTCAGGTGTATCCCGAACACCCCCGTAGTTCCTACGTGGGGGCAGAAGTCGACGACTGGCCAACTCTCAAGACTAACATATTAAACGGCCGCACAGGAATAAAATTTACACATAACAGGCACATACATATAAGTGACTCTGTTTTGCCTTACAAAGGATAGCACCACTGCTTTCACAGAAAAATAATGTCTTTTGCACATTGCTCAGCCACGAGGCGGGCCCCTTTCAAGACACCATTATAATATAATTCGGGCTTGTGGTGCTCCTTCCCCTCCGGCGGCCCCTCGATCATCAGCTTCTCAGCATCAAGCTTCCCCCAGTGCACCTTCACACGGGCAAATGCCATTCGTGCCCCTTCTATGCAAACTAACCGCTTAATGACGTCCAGCCGAGGGCAGTCCCTCACAATTCGCTTCACGAGCCCAAAGAAACTGCTCGGTATGGGCTCGGCAGGCCATAGCCGGATAACCAAATCCTTCATGGCTAGTTCGGCCGCCTGATGCAGTTCGATTAGCTGTTTTAGCTGGTCGACAAACGACACCGGATAATTCGGCGCCAAATACTGTGACCAGAAGAGCTTCTCCGCAGTTTCCTTCTTCTCAGCTCGGCAGAATTGGGCAGCGTCAGATATGCTGCACGGCAGATCTGCAAATGCCCCTGGAAAAATTGGGATTCAATGGGTCACCATGAATCTTCCCTGCGAAGGCGTAAGGCGCTTTGAACAAGAAAAAACCCTTACTAGCCGCAATATTCTGCCCCTCCTGAATATCCTTCAGTGCAGCCTAGGCTTCCTCCCGAGCCTCATTTGTGGTCCGGAGGGCTTGGGCAAGTTCGGATTCTTTTAATGATAGACTCTGCTCCAAGCTCTCGCTTCTCTTTACGGCCTCCTAAAGCTCTTGTTCAGCTTCCACGACCTTCGCCTCGTGTTTCTCGCAGAGAGCCTGCTCCGCGACCGCTTTCTTTTCGGCCAAGGCAACAGCCTTCTTGAGCGCCTCAATTTCGGCATTTGCCTGTGGAGTGCGCGATATATATGCTTTAAGATAGACACAACTACTTACTTGTGCTAAAACTTACTAAAAGTTTCAAAACATACCTTGTTTATCCTCCAGCTGCTTCTTCACTCAGCCGAGTTCCTCTTCGGCCCACTCCATACTCTGCTTGAGTCCGGACACTTCTGCAGTATGAGAGGAGACAGTCGCTGCAGACGTCTGATTCATAAAAATATATATGTCATTAGCTAAGTCTCCTGCGGATGGGAAATTGATCCCCTGTCCGGTTCCTGTCCTCTCCGAACAGTGTATCAGGGGCTACTATCTATACCATGATGGTCTTCTACACATACCTCCAAGCCTTTTATAAGGCTAACGCATGATTCATTCAGTCCGCTCTCGGCGGCCTGGATCTTTTCTATCACCACGCCCATAAGGGCACGGTCTTCATCAATGATGGACGCACTCTCCAGTGTTGTCGATAGGCCGCCTGCCACCTTTGGTTGAACGGAGGTCGCGGGCGGAGTAGGATCGCCCCCTCCAGTCAAGAGGGGCTGCCTGCCTGATCCCGAAGCCTTAAGGGTCTCCGGGACTGTGTCCGGTTGCGGGCCGAATACACGATCGCCCCCGCCTTCGACATTCATGGGAACCGCCGCTCCCGCGCGTCCGGTCCCCGGGGTGTGCCCCCTGTCCCCCGGCTCAGGTCCTTTTTGGACGACACCTCGGTGTCACAACCAGGCTTGGGGGAAGGGGGCCTGGGAGGTGTCTCGTTCTCCAAGGCATCAGAACTCAACAAGTCCTCGGATGAGGCCTGTTGGGCCGGAGACCTCGCCAGACTGCAAAAAGTATGGTGCGAATCAAAATACTGCATTCTATTAAATTCTGGATGCATGAATATGTTCGGATTTCGTGCACTTACGAGGTTACCAGGGGCTGGACCCTGGGATCCCACTCCGGGCTGCTGTCGGTAGCCATGGTGGACGCCTCGGGGATGGATGTTCTTCCCCTCTTAGGTGAATCTGCCTCTAAGGATGAGGAGGCTGTCCTTTTCTCCCCCCCTTGTAGGGGACTCGGGCTCTTCTTCCTCCTCATCCTCTTCTTCCTCTTCGTCCTCTTCCTCCTCCTCATTCTCTCCGGAGGAGGGATGGTCACTAGAGTCTTCGGACTTCATGTCCGAAGCACCGCGACAACGGAGACCGCTCCTGGTCTCCTTGGCCTTTTTGTTGGCCTCTTTCTTTGGCGCCTCGTAAGGCGCTGGGACCAGCATCTTCGTCAGAAGAGGTCCCGCCGGTTCTTCCGGCAGCAGGGACAGACAATGAATCCACTCCGCCACCTTCGTCCATCCCTGAGGCAATCGTGTAAAGACACGTTAAAAAACATCTCCTTCGGGACATATCAATGAAACACGCGAATAGCCAAGACATAATGACAACTTACCGGACTGGCGGGGTGGGACAATTGGTACCCGCGGTCTGCGGTAGAGTCCAGCCATGGTTTGCCGGACTTGAAGAGCACCTTCCAGATGTCCTTGTGCGAGGAGCCAAAAAGCTCCCGCAGGGTCTGGTGCTTAGGCGGGTCATACTCCCACAAATCACAGCCTCTGTGCTGGCAAGGAAGGATCAGGCGGACCAGCATCACCTGGACCATGTTAACAAGCCTGATGGCCTTGTCCTCCATACCTTTGACACGCGCCTGGATCGCTGAGAGTTTGTTGGACGACGACCAGTTCAGGCCCTTCTTGGGCTAGGACGTGAGCCGCAAAGGGGCGCCAGATCGAAACTCAGGAGCAGCGGCCCACCTTTTGCCGCGCGACTCAGTGATATAGAACCACTGTTGCTGCCACTCCTTGACGGAGTCGTTGAAAGTACCCGTCGGCCATGTGACCTTGGGCATCCTGCTCACCATGGCACATCCGCACTCGGCATGTTTGCCATTCACCACTTTGGGCTTCACATTGAAGATCTTGAGCCATAGCCCGAAGTGCGGTGAGATGCGGAGAAAGGCCTCGCACGCGACGATAAACGTCGAGATGTTGAGGAAAGAATTGGGGGATAGATCATGAAAATTAATCCCGTAGTAATACATGACGCCGCGAACAAAAGGGTGAAGGGGGAACCCAAGCCCGCGGACGAAATGGGGGAGGAAAACGACTCTCTCATGGGGCTCTGGAGTAGGGACAATCTATCCCGCCGTTGGGAGACGGTGGCCAATTTTTTTGGCGAGATATCCGCCCGCCCGCAGCTTTTTAATATCCTTATCCTGGATGGAGGAGGCCATCCACTTGCCTCCTGCTCCGGATCTGGACATTTTCGGAGGACCTTTGTAGGTGGGGAAGATGAATGCTTGGGCACTAGGGCTCGAGCGAAAGGAAAGGGGCGAGAAGAAGTAGAAGAAGGCGTGGGTAGAAAGGAGGAGGCTTTTCCCCTTTATAAAGGCGATGAAACTTTATGCCTCCCCATTTGCCTAATGGAACCTGCTCGTTCCCCACTCACCGTAATTGATGGTATGGTTGGGTTACCCGCGCCCGTATTGAAGAGGATCTTGCATTAAGGGGACACGATCCCTGCTTTGACAAGACGTGCCAAAGAAACCGCCTCGCAATATGTGCAGAAACAGGTTGTAGAAAACAGTTCGAATAATTACCGAGCCGTGGCGTGATGTCACGCTACGAAGAGTTGTCAGCAGATCAGATTCGTGGATTATTATTCTCTCTACGGTGGTACATGGAATTTATCTTGCAGAGCCGGACACGGTCCTTATGTTCGGAACTTATCTTGAAGTATTCGGAGATGGAACCCGCCTCGCAATGCCGAAGACAATCTACGCGCTGGACTCATCGTCATTGAAGCCTGGTTCAGGGGCAACTGAGGGAGTCCTGGATAAGGGGGTATCCGGACAGCCGGACTATATACTTTGGCCGGACTGTTGGACTATGAAGATACAAGATAGAAGACTTTGTCCCATGTCCGAATGGGACTCTCCTTGGCGTGGAAGGCAAGCTTGGCGATTCGGATGTAGATCTCCTTCTCTATAAACCGACCCTGTGTAACCCTAGCCCCCTCCGGTGTCTATATAAACCGGAGGGTTTAGTCCGTAGGACACAACAACAACAATCATACCATAGGCTAGCTTCTAGGGTTTAGCCTCTCTGATCTCGTGGTAGATCAACTATTGTAATACTCATATCATCAAGATCAATCAAGCAGGAAGTAGGGTATTACCTCCATCGAGAGGGCCCGAACCTGGGTAAACATCGTGTCCCCAGCCTCCTGTTACCATTAGCCTTAGACGCATAGTTCGGGACCCCCTACCCGAGATCCGCCGGTTTTGACACCGACAGGTGCCCCCTCCCCTCTCTCTCTATATATATAGGTGGAGGGGTGTGGCAAACATCCCCTCCAAGCCCTAGGGCGCAGCTAAGAGCATCTCCAACCGTTGGCCCCCCAGGAGGCGCTAAAAATCGCCCCTGGGGGCGCATCGGCGCTAAACCGCGCGCTACGGGCGTGATGCCTTCCCAGTTGCGGCACCCATGTTTTTCTGAAAATTTAAATTACGGCACAAACACGACGCAAATTCAACCAAACTTCGGCGAGTTCATTCATATTTAAAAATATTTTACAAAAAAGAAAAAAAACTACTAGGCTGCTCCTCGCCGCTCCTCGCCGCCCGCCGCCCTTGCAGTTCTACATGCCGAGGAGGCTGTAGAACCGCGTGTAGTCGCCACCGTCGTCATCATCATCGTCGTTGTCGTTGCCGCCTCTGCCGTGGCCGCCGTACCTGCTGCAACCCTCCCCTGGTTGGCACGACAGGTTGGACGGTCCGGGGGCGTCCTCGTCGTTGTCGCTGTCGAGGATCACGACGCCGTGCTCGTCCTCGCGCCCATGTTTGCGGGCGGCTATCTCCTCCAGGGCCTGGCGCTGCCGGACCATCTTGTCACGAAGGTAGTCGTCTCGCGCCCACTGTAGGGCCTCCTCGTTGGAGAAGCCGCGCCGGGCTATCTCATCATACTTCGCGGGGAGGCCGGGCTCTGGTTTGGGTGCGACGAGGACGAGGCGGCCAGAGGGGGGTGGAGGGTTCGCCCGTTGACAGGCATGTCCTAGGGTTCATGCTTGACGGGGCGAAGGCAGGGAGAGCCAGACGAGCGGTCGGACGAGGAGGAGGACGCCCCGGGCTGCTTCATGCACCTCGGCATCCACGAGCTCCCACGTCGGCGAGAGATGGACGGGGGAGCGGGGTACTCGAGCCTCGGCGTGTTGCCGCCCTCGATGTACTCGAGGACGGCCTCCAGCGTGCGGCCGGGCATGCCCCACCATCAGCGCCGCCCCTCAGAGTTGAGCCTTCTAGAGGGCACGACACCGTTCGTGGCCTCGAGCTGTTCGGCGTGGCGGCGGCGGAAGTATGGCTCCCAGAGCGGGCTGTCGGGGACGTACCGCGGTCCTTCCCTCGCCGCCTACGGCAGGGAGGCGCGATCTCTGCATGCCGCGCCGCCACGGTGGGCGGTGGTGGCACCGGGACGCCGTCGGCGCTGATTCTCCACGCCCCGGGCACCCGCATGTCTGGCGGGACCGGGTACTCGGCCTTGAAGAGGAGTCGAGCTTCGTCCTCGTGAAGGTGGCGGCGGCCGAAGCCGTCCGCCGCCGCGACGTCGCCTGGGAAGTGCTCGGCCATGCTTTGAACTGGAGACGGCGAGAGGAGAGGGAGGAAGGGGGAGAAATGGCGCGTCAGCGGTGGAGGCTCTGTGCGTGTCTCCGGCGCGTTGGGGGTCGGCTTATATAGGCGGAGGCGCCGCGTACGCGTGGCGCCGCGTGTACACGTGGCGGGCGAGGGGACGTGCGTCGTCCGGTCTTCACTGTGCTGCCCATGAGGCATCAATGGAGGCTGACCGGCGCGGCAGCACGCGGCAGCTTTCACATTGATTCACCGTGGGAAATGAGACGATGAGGACGATGAAGCGGCGAGAAGAGAGACGAGTTGCTGGCGAAGAGGGACCGCGGCTCTTTTGCTCCAAAAATGATTGGCCCGGCGCCCCCGAGCGCCCCCAGCGCGCCGGGTTTGGGTTGGGTCCGCCGACACCAATTTCGGCCCGAGCCGGCGAAAACTGGGCCCTTGGGGGAGCGACTGGGCCGATTCTTTGGCGCCAACGGCCGAAAAGTTGCCTGGGGGGCTTTGTTGGGGGCGCGGCTGGAGATGCTCTAAAGGGGAGAGGACTTGGACTCCAAGTCCAATCCTATTCCTACTAGGACTCCTTCCTTATTTGCCTTCCCTAGCCACATGGGCTTTTGAGGAGTTGGTGCGCCTAGCCCAATAAGGCCAGGGCACCTCCCCGCAGCCCATACTAGCTCTTGGGTCGTGGTGAACCCACTTGTGGATTTCCGGACCCCTCCGGAATCCTCCGGAACCTTCTGGAAGCTTCCTGGTACAATACCGAAAAAACTGCACCTTTTTTTGGAACCCAAAATATGACTTCCTATATATAAATATTTACCTCTCGACCATTCTGAGACTCCTCGTGACGTCCAGGATCTCATCCGGGACTCTAGCATCAATGAACATTAAGCGTGCGACCTTGTGGGTTCGAGAACTATGTGGACATGAGCGAGACACCTCTCGGTCAATAACCAATACTAGAACCTGGAAGCCCATATTGGCTCCTACATATTCTACGAAGGTCTTTATCGGTCGAACCACTATGACAACATACGTAATTCCCTTTGTCCATCGGTATGTTACTTGCCCGAGATTCGATCATCGGTGTCTTCATACCTAGTTCAATCTCGTTACCGGCAAGTCTCTCCACTCGTTCCGTAATGCATCATCCCACAACTAACTCATTAGTCACATGGCTTACAAGGCTTCTTATGATGTGCATTACCGAGAGGGCCCAGAGATACCTCTCCGATACTCGGAGTGACAAATCCTAATCTCGATCTATGCCAACCCAATAAACACCTTCGGAGATCCCTGCAGAGCATCTTTATAATCACCCAGTTATGTTGTGACATTTGATAGCACACAAGGCATTCCTCCGGTATCCAGGTGTTGCATAATCTCATAGTCGGAGGAATATGTATTTGACATGAAGAAGGCAGTAGCAGTAAAACTGAACGATCATTATGCTAAGATAACGAATGGGTCTTGTCCATCATATCATTCTCCTAATGATGTGATCCCATTCATCAAGTGACAACACATGTCTATGGTTAGGAAACTTAACCATCTTTGATTAACGAGCTAGTCAAGTAGAGGCAAACTAGGGACGCGGTGTTTTGTCTATGTATCCACACATGTATCAAGTTTCCGGTTAATACAATTCTAGCATGAATAATAGACATTTATCATGATATAAGGAAATATGAAATAACAACTTTATTATTGCCTCTGGGGCATATTTCCTTCAGTTTCCCACTTGCACTAGAGTCAATAATCTAGTTCACATCGCCATGTGATTTAACACCAATAGTTCACATCTTTATGTGATGAACACCCATAGTTCACATCGCCATGTGATAAATACCAAAAGGGTTTACTAGAGTCAATAATCTAGTTCACATCGCTATGTGATCAACGCCCAAAGAGTACTAAGGTGTGATCATGTTTTGCTTGTGAGAGAAATTTAGTCAACAGGTCTGTCACATACATATCCGAATGTATTTTGCAAATTTCTATGTCTACAAAACTTTGTATGGAGCTACGCTAGATAATTGCTCCCACTTTCAAAATATATCCAGATTGAGACTTTGAGTCATCTGGATCAGTGTTAAAGCTTGCATCGACGTAACCCTTTACGATGAACCCTTTATCACCTCCATAATCGAAAACATTTCCTTAGTCCTCTTAGGATAATTTTGACCGATGTCTAGTTATCTACTCCTGGATCACTATTGTACCCCCTTGCCAAACTCATAGCAAGGCACACAACTGGTCTGGTACACAACATGGCATACTTTATAGAACCTATGGCTGAGGCATAGGGAATGACTTTCATTCTCTCTCTATCTTCTGCCGTGGTCGGGCTTTGAGTCTTACTCAACTTTACACCTTGTAATATAGGCAAGAACTCATTCTTTGATTGATCCGTTTTAAACTCTTTCAAAATCTTGTCAAGGTATGTACTCATTGAAAGTCTTGTCAAGCGTCTTGATCTATCTCTATTGATCTTGATGCCCAATACGTAAGAAACTTTACCGAGGTCTTTCATTGAAAAATTCTTATTCAAGTATCCTTTTATGCTATCCAGAAATTCTATATCATTTCCAATCAACAATATGTCATCCACATATAATATAAAAAATGCTACAGAGCTCCCACTCACTTTCTTGTTATACAGGCTTCTCCGAAAGTCTGTATAAAACCATATGCTTTGATTGCCTCATCAAAGCGTATATTCCAACTCCGAGATGCTTGCACCAGTCCCTAAATGGATCACTGGAGCTTGCACACTTTGTTAGCACCTTTAGGATCGACAAAACCTTCTGGTTGCATCATATACAACTCTTCTTTAAGAAATCCATTAAGGAATGCAGTTTTGACGTCCATTTGCCAGATTTCATAATCATAAAAAGCACAATTTCTACATGATTCAGACAGACTTAAGAATTGCTACGGGTGAGAAAGTCTCATCGTAGTCAACTCCTTGAACTTGTCGAAAACCTTTTGCAACAAGTCGATCTTAATAGACAGTAACATTACCATCAACGTCAGCCTTCTTCTTGAAGATCTATTTATTCTCTATGGGTCGCTGATCATCGGAAAAATCCACCAAAGTCCATACTTTGTTCTTATACATGGATCCCATCTCAGATTTCATGGCCTTAAGCCATTTATCGGAATCTGGCCTCATCATAGCTTCTTCATAGTTCATAGGTTTTTCATGGTCAAGTAACATGACTTCCAGAACAGGATTGCCGTACCATTCTGGTGCGGATCATGCTCTGGTTGACCTACGAGGTTCTGTAGTAACTTGATCTAAAGTTTCATGATCATTATCATTAGCTTCCTCTCTAGTTGGTGTAGGCATCACGGGAATGGATTTCTTTGATGAGATACTTTCCAAATTGAGAGAAGGTACAATTACCTTATTAAGTTCTACTTTCCTCCTACTCACTTCTTTCGAGAGAAACTCCTTCTCTAGAAAGGTTCCATTCTTGGCAACGAAGATCTTGCCTTTGGATCTGTGGTAGAAGGTGTACCCAATTGTTTCTTTAGGGTATCCTATGAAGACGCACTTCTCCGATTTGGGTTCGAGCTTATCAGGCTGAAGCCTTTTGACATAAGCATCGCATCCCCAAACTTCGAGAAATGACAGCCTAGGTTTATTTCCAAACCACAGTTCATACGGTGTCGTCCCAACGGATTTTGACGGTTCCATGTTTAACATGAATGCAGTTGTCTCTAATGCATAACCCCAAAACAATAGTGGTAAATCGGTAAGAGATGTCATAGATCGCACCATATCTAATAAAGTATGGTTACGATGTTCGGATACACAATTACGTTGTTGAAAGATCGTGGATGTCGCCTAGAGGGGGGGGTGAATAGGCCCTTTTAAAATAATTATGGTTTAGGCTTGAACAAATGCGGAATAAACCTAGCGGTTAATTTGTCAAGCACAAAACCTACAACAACTAGGCTCACCTATGTGCACCAACAACTTAGGCTAAGCAAGATAAACAACTAAGTGATAGCAAGATATATGACAAGAAAAAATATGGCTATCATAAACTAAAGTGCATAAGTAAAGGTCTCGGGTAAGAGATGACTGAGGCATGCGGAGATGATGATGTATCCCGAAGTTCACACCCTTAGGAATACTAATCTCCGTTTGGAGCGGTGTGGAGGCACAATGCTCCCCAAGAAGCCACTAGGGCCACCGTAATCTCCTCATGCCCTTGCACAATGCAAGATGCCGCGATTCCACTAAGGGACCCTTGAGGGTGGTCGCCGAACCCGTACAAATGGCAACCCTTGGGGGCGGTCACCGAACCCGTACACTTTGGCAACCCTTGTGGGCGGTCACCGATACCGTCAAATTGCTCGGTGCAATCTCCATAACCTATTTGGAGACCCCGACGCTTGCTCGAAGCTTTACACCACAATGATTGAGCTCCGAACACCACCAACCGTCTAGGGCGCCCAAGCACCCAAGAGGAACAAGCTTAAGGGTACCAAGCACCCAAGAGTAATAAGCTTCTCAACTTGTAACTTCCACATATCATCATGGAGAACTCAAACCGATGCACCAAATGCAATGGCAAGGGCACACAGAGTGCCCAAGTCCTTCTCTCCCAAATCCCACCGAAGCAACTAATGCTAGGGAGGAAAATGAGAGGAAGAACAAGAAGGAGAACACCAAGAACTCAAAGATCTAGATCCAAGGGGTTCCCCTCACATAGAGGAGAAAGTGATTGGTGGAAACGTGGATCTAGATCTCCTCTCTATTTTTCCTCAAGAACTAGCAAGAATCATTGGAGGGATTAAGAGTTAGCAAGCTCGAAGAAGGTCAACAATGGGGGAAGAACACGAGCTCAAAGGATAAGGTCCATTGGGGAAGAAGACCCCCTTTGATAGGTGGGGAAAAATCCAACAGTTATCCTCATAGCCCGCACAGAGCGGTACTACCACTAGGGCGGTAGTAGCCCTTTGAAAAACAACAGCGAGGAGGCAAAAGGCTAGAAGAACCGCCGGAGTGGTACTACCGCTCATCCTCACGATACTACCGCTAGGGATAGCGGTACTACCACAAAGGGTAGCGGTACTACTGCTTGCGAGCGGTACTAAAAAATACATCCGTGCCTACCATCGCTGGACCGAATGCAAGATTTTGGTCTAGAGCGGTACTACCGCTGTAGTAGCCACGGTAGTACCACTCTGGAGCGGTAGTACAAAATTACATCCGCTCCAATTCGTGGTAGTACCGCTGCTATCGGCGTTCTGGGAACGGGGGTCCCCAGACTTGCCTGCCTGGGGCCTGCGGCGTGGCTCAAGGGGCGGCCCAGCACGGCTCATCTTCATCAGCACAAGCTCAAGACCCTCGTGAGGGGCCAAGCCTCGCGGGGTGGACGACAGGGAGCTTCCTCAGGCGGGGCCTCATCAGACTGGCTCGCGAGGAGGCGGAGAGATCAAGGCGGGGTACCTCACGAGGTGCCCATAACGCAAGCCATGACGACCAAGGGCGCCAGGCGGGCGCCAGCCCGCGCAGTGTCCTCCTTTCCTCTTTGGTGCAAAGGGAGCAAGCGCAGGCGAGAGCATCAAGCAAAGGCATCCATTTCTGTGCAACAAGACCAAGACCGTCGCAACGGCGGGAAGGAAGTCATTGTGGAGCCCAAACCGGCGTCACCACTAGAGCCTTTGATAGGCGAGGACCAACTTTAGTCAGGATAAGTGTACTGGATGTTCCCCTTCAAAATGGCCAATTGTTGGCGCTCTTCCCGCTCAATATTTGGGAAGATGCCCAGGGCCTTTGCCTATAAACAGGACTAGCCACCCACAAGGTAGAGGCATCTAAGAAGCCAGCAGAAAGAGCGACTGAACTCCCCCTAGCAGTTCATCGCACCAGCCAAGAACAGACCCTCGTGAGGCTGTTCTCCCTTGTATTGTTCATCATCAGCACAAGAGGCAATCCACCACACCACAAACTAGAGTAGGGTATTACACCACAATGGTGGCCCGAACTAGTATAAACCATCTGTCTCTTGTGTTGTTCCTTTCATAGCTTAGATCCTAGCGAGGCGACGAGGTGTAGGTAGGTAGAGGGCGAGATCTCCGCACACACCCCAGTGTTCGAACCTAGAGGGTCTGCCGGAACCCGAAATCCAACATTTGGCGTGCCAGGTAGGGGTGCGCTGGAATTCGTCTCCCGCCGCCCTGTTCTTCACCGACCATCGCATCCATGTCAGACGCTCGTCGGGCCCGCGTCGAGCCGCTCTCGCTTCCCATGTCGCCCAGACGGCTCCCGTCGGCGGCCGCCCCCGCCGTTCCCCGTCGACTGCCGTCAATACCGCCACCGGCCCGGCGGGAAATGAGCAGCAAGCATCTTCCCAGCATCCATCCGTGAGGCGAGACGGCTGCACTGCTACTCCCTCACTCACCCCAGCTGGTTCTTCGTCCCGCGCACTCCACGCGCCCATGGAGGCTCGAGCTGCCCTCATCACGGCAAACAAGCTCCTACGCTACCGCCCAGTCAAAGACGTCTACGAAGAGTGGCTCGACCGTGTTGCCGAGCTCGTCCGCGCCGCAACGGGCGCCCCCGCACCGTCCATCTCGCTTCACTGCACCCCGCCCTGCGCGGGCAATGAAGCTCCGGGGGCACCTCAGCCGCCTCCCCCTCAAGAAGGCGCGCTGGCCCCAAGGCGCGTGGCCCCTGGGCGGAACCCACTCTGTCCGGCGCCACCGCAGCAAGAGCAGAGTTGCCAAGAGGTCCCTCGCCCCCAAGAAGCTGCCCGAGTGCTCCCTGCTCCGGCCCGTCACGACCACGCTCCTGTTCCAGCACACCAAGACCCCGCGCTGCTCCCAGCTGCAGCGCATGGGGACCCGCAAGACCAAGATCTTCGTCACCAAAGGCCTCCCGTGGCCACAGCAGGCTGTCGCGCCTTCACCACCGAGCTGCGCAGCGTCGCGTGGCCTGACAAGTTCAAGCCAGACCTGCCTCCTTGCTACGACGGCACGGCCGACCCTGCGGAGTTCCTCCAGCTCTACGAGCTGGGCATCGAAGCCGCCAACAGGGACGAGAAGTTCATGGCGAACTGGTTTCCCATGGCACTCAAGGACGGGGCCCGCACCTGGCTCCTGAACCTGGCTCCTGGCACGATCTCCTCCTCGGACGAGATGCGCACCCGCTTCATCGCCAACTTCCAAGGTACTCGCGACCGGCCACCTGCCGTGAGCGACATGCGCCGCATCAAGCAGCAACCAGGGGAGACCCTGCAGAAGTACATCCAGCGCTTCAACAACCCACGCCTCAAGATTCCCAAGGTGACCGAGGAGGCCATCATCTCAGCCTTCTCCGACGGTGTGCGTGACGTCAAGATGAAGGAGGAGCTGGTGATGCATGAAGATCTGTGCACTTCCTTGGAGCTATTCAACTTGGCGACCAAGTGCGCCAGGGCTGAGGAAGGGCGCCTTTTCCTCCTCGAGCTGCCAGCCACAGACCCAGAAGAGAAGAAATCCAAGGCCAAGGATGTGAAGCGCAAGGGGGCTGCCGTGCTCGCGGCAGAACCAGACACCAAGCAGGGCAGAGGTCAACCCGAGTCTTCCAAGGGTAGCCGGTACTGTGTGTACCACGACCTCCACACCCACAACACCAACGAATGTCAAGAGCTTCGAGCCGTGCGAGAAGGGAGGATCAGCTGACGCCCCGACCGCAACGATCGGGGCTACGGCCGAGGAGGAGGAAGGAACGCAGGACGCTGGGAAGACCGCGGCCCTCGCCAAGGGTGGCGCGACCGACCTCGCGAGGATCGCTGGCAGGGTCAGCCTCGCGAGGATCGTCCGCAAGGAAACGCATGCCTCCCTGCTCTGCCGCCGCAGCCAAGGAGAAACGAGGACCATCATCAGGACGACGGGGCTGGGGGCTTCCAGGAGCCGCGCGCAATCGCTTGCATCCTGGGCGGATCTCAAGCCCCAGCCTCTCAACGCATCTTCAAGCAGTTCACCCGCGAAGTGAATGCGGTCCTCCCCAAGCTCAAAGACACGCGCCCTCTCAGGTGGTCAGCGTGCGCCATCATGTTCAGCTCAGCGGATCAGCTCAAGTGCGCGTCCACAGCCCGAGTCCTCCCGATGCTTTGCTTCCCAGTCATCAGCAACGTGCAAGTCACCAGGACCCTCATCGATGGTGGGGCAGGGCTCAATGTCCTGTCCGTAGAGACATTCAACAATCTCCAAGTGCCTTACAATCAGCTTCAGCCAACCAAGCCTTTCTCCGGAGTCACCGATGGCTCCACGGTTCCGATTGGGTAGGTCCGCCTCCCTGTCACCTTTGGGGCGCGCAACAACTACCGCACCGAGCTCATCGACTTCGACGTCGCCCACATTCGCCTGCCATACAACGCCATCCTCGGGTACCCAGCTCTCGCCAAGTTCATGGCCGTGACTCATCACGGCTACAATGTCCTCAAGATGTCAGGAAGCGGCGGAGTCATCACGGTGCCCTGTGAAGAAAGAGACGCAGTGTGCTCCCTGGAGCGAGCTTTTCAGGCCGCATCACTTGAAGACCCAGATCGCGGGAGCGAGAGGCTCCCTGAGACCGCTCCCAAGAAGAAGAAGACATCGCCAGGCCCGACCCCTCAGGAGGCAGGCCCCTCAGGGTCTGCGCCTGCTCAGGGGGCACCTCCTTCTGTCGCATAGGAAGGTGCGCCCGACGCCCTCCTCAAGCAAGGCTCGGGGGCTCCCTCCTGGAGGGCCACCGACCTTGCTAAGGTCACGAGGGAGGCACTTGGGAACCACTTGGAGGCGTGTTTCAAAGCACGTTTCCCTCAGGAAGGAGCAAGGCAAGGAGGGCCAAACCCTCAGGAGTTCGTCAGTCAGATCACGCAGGAGTTGCAGGAGTCAAGAGTCATGAGTGGCAGCCGCCGCTTACCCGCCACAGCTCCCCATCCAGGCAAGGATGGTGGGTTGCGCGTCTGCATCGACATCCCAGGGCTCAACCAAGCCGCCTCTCAAGAGCGCTTCTAGCCCTCACGCGCGGGGCGCTGCGAAGGCCCACCCCACAGCTACGTTCGCATGCCCTACGGCATGTCGAACGCGGCCGCCATGTACCAGCGCCTCATGAGGAGCATCCTGGAGGCTCGGGAGGCCAGACGTTCTGCAGTCCTGGTGGAGATGGAGATGGTCCACGAGGAGCCACCAGCGCCTCCGGAACCTCCCGAGGCTCCTGGGCCTGGGGGCTCGTGAAGATCGGCTTCCGCAGCCCACGACGTCCGCTACTTTAACACCCCTTCGTCTTCAACGCTATCGGGTGACATCCTTCAAGTTTCGTTTCCAGCTGGGAGCGTCCCCCAGGGCTGCATTATTCCCAGGCCGCATGGGTCTGTCCCTGCGGCATGTATCCCCTTTTTACTTTATGTTCCTAGCTTACTTTGTTGGGGGCGCCCCTCGGGCTGCATCATCCCCAAGTCGCTCGGGTCAGACCTAGCGGTATGTACCCCTCTTGCGTTTATCTTCAGGCCATGCGCGACCCATCATGCTTGTTATTTGATGCCTTTCCACGACACCTCTTCTTCCTTCATGTCGGCCGCTTGCACATTAAAGGGGGGGGGGTACCTGAGCATCGCGACTCATGGGCTCCTACTGGCTCTCCAGCCCTCACCCTCTAGCCTTGTCCACGGCATCGTGACCTGGCATACCAGCGACGGCTGAGACCCGGTCGAGAGCCGGGACCCGAGGACGTAGAGCGTCGGCATCTAACCAAATTTGCAGGAACACATCACAAGTTAAGGCCCGGTGCCAGGCGCAACCCGCCTTGAAGTAGGACCCCGTGAGTCCCACGCTGGCTCACGGGTGCCCAGATACACCTCGTCAGGCCCTACCGTGCCAGCCACGTGTCAGGGCGGGGCTGTACACGCCCCGGGGGCTCCTCCTGGAGGGGAGCCCCCTCCCACGCACCAGTGGAAGCACCATGCTCCGCACTGGCTGACGACACTGCCGAGGAGCGGCTATGCCCGTACACATACGGAAGCGCTATGCTTCGCGCTGGTGATAAACAACTAAGGATGGCCCCCGGCCGCATCAACCTCAGGGAGCCCAGAGCTCAGTGTCTGGCCTCATTGCAACGCCTCCCCTCGGGAGTGGCGCGCGAGGGGGCTGGGCACGGGGGCTGTGCCTGGGTCACGCCCAGACGCACGCCACCCAGCCAGGCCCCTCGGGCCTGGTTCGTCGCACATCCCTCCCCGAGCGGAGCCAAGGTACGAAGGCCGTTTGAGCGTCAAGAGGGACTCCTGAGAATCGTGACTCAGGAGCCTAACTGGTCACGTAGCCCCTCACTCCTTAGTTCCGAAAGGCTAACAGCGGTTGAGGTATGCGCGGGGCCGGGATCTGTAGACGTAGAATGGTAGATTCACCCACACATCTCACCTCCCTACTTGTTGTTCGTGCGCCAAGGGGGACTCCTGAGCATCGCGACTCAGGAGCCTAACTTGTCACATAGCCCCTCACTCCTTGGTCCCGTCCTGGTTTTCGGTCGGGGCTAACGGCGGCTGAGGTATGCGCGGGGCCGGGCTCTACCGGCGTAGAACATAAGCAAGTAGGAAGGAAAATCGCAAATCTCAAGGAATTCAAAAGCAAATATTACAGTCCATAACTGTTATCACAACACCAAACACAAGTTTAAACGCCTCCCCGAGGCATGATGCATGTTGCAGGAGCTGAAAGCAGAACAGGAGCCACAACGGAGTCATTTGTTGGCGGCGGAGCTGCGCGGAGCGGGTTCGCCTTGTGAAGCCGCAGGACCGACAACGCCTCACTTCGGCTTGGTGTTGAAGGCCCGGAACTTCGCCAGTAGAGCCTCCGCATGACCCTTCACGGCCTCAGTAGCGGCAGTGGCAAGCTCGCCGCTCGCTGGCTCCAGCAGGCTGTCGAGGTCGACGTCGGGATCGCGAAGGTAGACATTGGTAAGGACCCGTGTCAGCGCTACAGAAGACAGGACACGCGCCTCGGCCTTAGCCGTAGGGCCAAGGCCGAGCGTGACATCTTCAAGAGCACGGATCAGGAAGGGGAGCAGCTTGGCGGGTCCGTCCTTGGTGCCGGCCAACGAGCTTTCCAGGCCGCTGTCGTAAAGCGACCTCAGCAAGGTGCGGGCCTTCACCTCCATCTCCGTGAAGGCCTCGCGGTCCTCGGCGAGGACCCGCGCCTTGCTGTCCAGCTCGACCTTCTTCGCTTCCAACTCCTGCTCTAGTGCGCCCAGGCGGTCACGGCGCTTGTTAAGCTTGGCGTCTCGGTCCTTGACGGCCGCCTCGCGAGCCTTCATGTCTTCCTCCTTCTCTTGGCGAATGCGGGCCTCCTTGGCAAGCTGGTCCCGCAGGCCCTGCAGCTCGCTCTCCAGCGCCTTGCAGCGACCTCGGGCATCGGCCACCTCCCCCAAGGCGGCGTCGCGGGCAGCCTTTGCCCCAAGGACGGCCTGCTTCTCCTCGTCGCAAGCCGTCGAGGCCTGAACCAGCGCCGCTCAAATCGAAGCGTTAGAGCGAATCCAGCCAGAATCTAGCTCCAAGCACCCGGCCACCAAGCGAGGGTCAGCGCCCAGAAGATCTTATCGCAGCCGGTCCAGTTCAGCAGTAGCACGATCTAGGACAGTGGGAGGAGTCGGAGAGACAACAGTTGGTGGAGTAGGAGGAGAGGACGGCAGCGTAACCACAGTATCCTGAGGCGGGACCTGCTGCGCCCCAACAGCTGTGGCGGTGGCATCAGGCAAGGATACCTCAGGAGTCGCTTGGGCCATGGGGGATGAGCTCGCCCCAGCCAGCTCCACCAGGCCTCGCGAGGACGACCGGGCAGGAGAGGCCCGTGCCTTGCAGTCACCTTCTTTCACAGGCAGAGGCGCTGCCCCAAACGGAACCTCAGGAGCCCCCTTCAGCTTCTTCGCCGCAGGCGCCAGCCTAGCCAAGAGATACATACATCAAGCCTCGGCGACAAAACAGGGAATAAAACAAGAATCAAGCACTTACTAGTCATCGCTCGCGAGCTCGAGCAACCTCCGGCCATACTTGAAGCCCGAGAGCCGGCTGCAGGGATCATCCTCGAGAGGCCCGGGAGCAGGAGGCGCGTCTGCGGATCGCCTCGGAGCCGGGGCAGACCCGCGGGGGACCAGCCCAGTCCTGTCCTTCTTCGGGATCGGGGGCAAGCTCTCGTCGCCCAGCTCGTCGCCATCCTCGTCGTCGCTCGGCAAGAGGCGGAGAGCACGGGACCTGCGCCGGGGGAGGGGCGCTCTCGACTCCCCGTCGGTAGCCTGTGAGTCAGGCCCTTCTTCCCGCTCCTCTTCTTCCTCCTCTTCGCTGGAGTCGCCGGAGGACACGTTCACCGTCGTCAGGGCCGCCGGGTCCTCGGGAACCTCCGTGGGCACGGGCCTGTCCCCATTGAAGACGGGCATGGAGTCCACCGCCTGCTCCCAATCATCTCGAAGGAACAGGGGTACATGGGCGCCCTCCAGCCTCGCCACGTCTCCCCCGACCAAAGATTGGAGGACCGCGGCCAGATCTTCGCCGGCCAAGCCTGCGGGCTCGGGCGGGGCCTCCACAGCGGAAGCGAGTACTGACGAAGCGGGGCCACTTGGTGCTCCAGGAACTCCCTCAGGAGCGACGCACCGGTCAGCTTCGACGCCGCCATGTTGCCCGGCCTCAGATCCGCGTCCATCTTCTCCAGCACCGGCTTCGCGCGGGGGTCCACGAGTTCCGCGCGAGACCAATCATCAGAGCTCGTGGGGTGCTCCGTGGGCAGAATCAGCCGAGGGTGGATGCGCCCAGCATCTACCATGACCCACTTGCTCTTGAAGCCCTCAATCCTCTTCCCGGCTTCAAGATGGCGTTGGAGCTGCCATACGCGACAAAGCTCGTGTACACGGAGATGGGACCACGAGAGGTGCAGAGGGAGAAGTAGTGGTACAGCAAGGCCACTGAGGGCTGCACCCCGACGTGAGCCTCACAATAGTAGGCGAAGATCGCCAGAAGAATAACAAAGTTGGGGTGGAGGTGCAGAGCTTGCAGTTTGCAATGACCGGAGGAAGCAAGGGAAGCAAAGCCTATACAGATGCCGCTCTTTTGTCGATTCACGTAGTTGCTAAGGCCGCCCACGACCAACCAACCGCCAGGCGGCGCCCAAGGCCGCAGGCTGTTAGGGCCCGTGGCGCTTCGCACTTGCCCCTTCGCTTCTCTGCTCAGCCAAGTCCGGGCGCGCCTTGGGCCTGGGGGCTACTGTTGACGTTCTGGGAATGGGGGTCCCCTGACTTGCCTGCCTACGGCCTGCAGCGTGGCTCAAGGGGCGGCCCAGCATGGCCCATCTTCATCAACACGAGCTCAAGACCCTCGTGAGGGGCCAAGCCTCGCGGGGTGGACGACAGGGAGCTTCCTCAGGCGCGGCCTCGTCAGGCTGGCTCGCGAGGAGGCGGAGAGATCAAGGTGGGGTACCTCACGAGGTGCCCATGAGCAAGCCATGACGACCAAGGGCGCCAAGCGGGCGCCAGCCCGCGTAGTGTCCTCCTTTCCTCTTTGGTGCAAAGGGAGCAAGCGCACACGAGAGCATCAAGCAAAGGCATCCGTTTCGGTGCAACAAGAACAAGACCGTCGCCACGGCGGGAAGGAAGTCATTGTGGAGCCCAAGCCAGCGTCACCACCAGAGCCTTTGACAGGCGAGGACCAACTTTAGTCAAGATAAGTGTACTGGATGTTCCCCTTCAAAATGGCCAACTGTTGGCGCCCTTCCCGCTCAATATTTGGGAAGAGGCCCAGGGCCTTTGCCTATAAATAGGACTAGCCACCCACAAGGTAGAGGCATCTAAGAAGCCAGCAGAAAGAGCGACTGAACTCCCCCTAGCAGTTCATCGCACCAGCCAAGAACAGACCCTCGCGAGGCTGTTCTCCCTTGTGTTGTTCATCATCAGCCGAAGAGGCAATCCACCACACCACAAACTAGAGTAGGGTATTACACCATAATGGTGGCCCGAACTAGTATAAACCCTGTGTCTCTTGTGTTGTTCCTTTCATAGCTTAGATCCTAGCGAGGCGGCAAGGTGCAGGTAGGTAGAGGGCGAGATCTCCGCGTGCACCCCAGTGTTCGAACCTAGAGGGTCTGCCGGAACCCGAAATCCGACAGCTGCAGCCTTTTCAGAACACCAAAACTACCATAACTTCTGCAAACGGACTCCGAATTCAACGAAACCAAGTTTGTTGGAAAGCTAATGACATGGGCTAACACAATCTTGATAGAAATATCAATAAGAAGAAAATTAGAAAAGTCCCATGAGAAAAAGGTGAGAACCCTTCCTCGAAAAAGACTAGTAAAACCTCCAACACCGAAAACGCGATAGAAGAAGCATATGATATCCGTTTTCGATGTACTAAAGCTTGTCATGAAGATAATCACAAGCTCTAAAACCTCAAAAGAAAATACAAATAAGAATCAAGAAAGATGATGCAAGGATGAAATGGTTTGAGCTCTCAACAAACGATACGATCACGCTACTCACTTGAGAGCCCCCCTTGATAGTACGACTATCGATCCTATAACCCGGTCTCCAAATTATCACCATGAGACCGGTAAAATATGAAACATATCAAGGGCAAACCTTTGCCTTGCGCATGATCCACTTGAGCTAGATGATGATGATCTTGTCCTCCTCAAGATGTACCACCTTTCTTGATTGCGTTGGGTCGAAGAAGACTAGATGATTGCTCCCCCATACTCCACTATGGGTGAGCCACTCTTCGGCACATCTTCACAAGTCCATTGACACCAAAATGGACGGCAAGCTTCAAGCACTTGATCTCTTCGTGATGCTCCACTTGAACTTGCACATGGCAATCTTGATGACGGTCACCACTTGATGTCATCCTCTCCATGGGTTGAGTGATATCTTCCTCTTGGCGCAAGCCCATGAACAAGTACCTAACCCCACATAGAACTCTCACATAGACCATGGGTTAGTACACAAAGCACAATGGGCAATGCTTACCATACCATGGGATCACTTGATCCCACTCGGTGTATCTTCTACGCTTTGTGTGATGATCAACTTGAATCACTCTCTATACTTAGTCTTGATCAACCTTGACTCTTTCCAACTCTCTTCATTTGGATGATGTCTTGAAGGTAAACATGAATGATCACACAATCTTCTTCTTCAAGACATGCTTGCAATAAGCTCAATACTCACATGACCAATCTTTGGATAATTCCTTAATAGCACCTTGGTCAACTCATAAACTCCTTGAAACCAACACATGTACTTCAAGAAATGCCTATGGACAAATCCTTCACATATAACTCAATGCAACCATTAGTCCATAGAGAATGTCATCAATTACCAAAATCACACATGGGGGCACCACATGTCCTTTCAGCTGTGGTGTTCCACGTGGCGTGAGTTGTGAAACTATTCCACATTGTTTTAAATGAAGGACAAACTCGTAACTCAAATATTCACCTCGCGATCAGATCGTAAAAACTTTATTTTCTTGTTATGATGATTCTCCACTTCACTCTGAAATTCTTTGAACTTTTCAAATGTTTCAGACTTGTGTCTCATTAAGTAGATATACACATATCTGCTCAAATCATCTGTGAAGGTCAGAAAATAACGATACCCGCCGTGTGCCTCAACACTCATCGGACCGCATACATCGGTATGTATTATTTCCAATAAGTCACTGGCTCGCTCCATTGTGCCGGAGAACAGAGTTTTAGTCATCTTGCCCATGAGGCATGGTTCACAAGTATCAAATGATTCATAATCAAGTGATTCCAAAAGCCCATCATCATGGAGTTTCTTCATGCGCTTTACAACAATATGACCTAAACGGCAGTGCCACAAGTATGTTGCGCTATCTTTATCAACTTTGCATCTTTTGGCATCAATATTATGAATATGTGTATCATTACAATCAAGATTCAATAAATCATTAACATTGGATGTATGACTATGGACGGTTTTATTCATGTAAACAGAATAACAATCATTCTTTGTCTTAAATGAATAATCGTATTGCAATAAACACGATCCTATCTTGTTCATGCTCAACACAAACACCAAATAACATTTTTTTAGGTTCAACACTCTTCAAAAATATAGGGAGTGTGTGATGATGATCATATCAATCTTGGAACCACTTCCAACACACATCGTCACTTCTCCCTCAACTAGTCTCCATTTATTCTGCAACTCCTGTTTCGAGTTACTAATCTTAGCAACCGAACATGTATCAAATACCCACGGGCTACTACGAGCACTAGTAAGGTACACATCAATAACATGTATATGAAATATACCTTTGTTCACTTTGCCATCCTTCTTATCCGCCAAGTATTTGGGGTAGTTCTGCTTCCAGTGACCATTCCTTTCTTTGCTTTGCCATTTTCTTGAAACTAGTGGTCTTGTTTAATCATCAACACTTGATGCTTTTTCTTGATTTCTACCTTCATCGATTTTAGCATCATGAAGAGCTCAGGAATTGCTTTTGTTATCCCTTGCATATTATAGTTCATCACGACGTTCCAGTAACTTGGTGATAGTGACTAGAGAACTCTGTCAATCACTATCTTTATCTGGAAGATTAACTCCCACTTGATTCAAGCGATTGTAGTACCCAGACATTCTGAGCATATGCTCACTGGCTGAGCTATTTATCCTTCATCTTATAGGCAAAGTACTTGTCAGAGGTCTCATACCTCTTGACACGGGCATGAGTCTAAAAAACCAATCTCTGCTCTTGGAACATCTCATATGCTCCGTGGCGTTCAAAGTGTTTTTGAAGTCCCAGTTATAAGCCGTAAAGCATGGTGCACTAAACTATCAAGTAGTCATCATATCGAGCTTGCCAAACCTTCATAACGTCTGCATCTGCTCCTGCAATAGGTTTGTCACATAGCGGTGCATCAAGGACATAATTCTTCTGTGCAGCAATGAGGATAATCCTCAGACATGGACGCAGTTTGCATCATTGCTACTGTCATCTTTCAACTTAGTTTTCTCAAGGAAAATATCAAAAACATAGGGGAGCTACAACGCGAGCTATTGATCTACAACATAATTTGCAAATACTATCAGGACTAAGTTCATGATAAATTAAAGTTTAACTAATCATATTATTTAAGAACTCCCACTTAGATTGACATCCCTCAAGTCATCTAAATGATACGTGATCCAAATCAGCTAAACCATCCCTCAAGCACTTGATCTCTTCGTGATGCTCCACTTTAACTTGCACATGGCAATCTTGATGACGATCACCACTTGATGTCATCCTCTCCATGGGTTGAGTGATATCTTCCTCTTGGCGCAAGCCCATGAACACGTACCTAACCCCACATAGAACTCTCACATAGATCATGGGTTAGTACACAAAGCACAATGGACAACGCTTACCATACCATGGGATCACTTGATCCCACTCGGTGTATCTTCTACGCTTTGTGTGATGATCAACTTGAATCACTCTCTATACTTAGTATTGATCAACCTTGACTCTTTCCAACTCTGTTCATTTGGATGATGTCTTGAAGGTAAACATGAATGCTCACACAATCTTCTTCTTCAAGACATGCTCGCAATAAGTTCAATACTCACATGGCCAATCTTTGGATAATTCCTTAATAGCACCTTGGTCAACTCATAAACTCCTTGAAACCAACACATGTACTTCAAGAAATGCCTATGGACAAATCCTTCACATATAACTCAATGCAATCATTAGTCCATAGAGAATGTCATCAATTACCAAAACCACATATGGGGGCACCGCATGTCCTTTCAACCTCCCCCATTTTGGTAATTGATGACAATCACTTTCAAGAGAGTTTATGTAAGGAATTATGCATCACCATGCAATGCAACAACCAATGATGCAGGAGAATGAGATGCAAATGCTTAGGAACAAAATCATTTTTTTTTCAAAACTAGTAATGGCGCACCACACCCACGGTGCGCCATTAGTAATTTTTTTTTCATTTTTTTATTTTATTTTCAAAACTAGTAATGGTGCACCGTGTGTGTGGTGCGTCATTACTAGTTGAACTAGTAATGGCGCACCACATACACGGTGCGCCATTACTAACTTGGCCCAAAAATTCCACCGAATGCACACCCCCCCCCTGTGGACCGTCTTTTCAGTTTAAAAAAAATAAAAGAAAATGATGGAAATGTCAAAAAAATAAAAGAAAATAAGTTTCCCATGTGATATGTGGTCTAGTTGTTGGGAAAATTTGCAAATGTGAATTTCGACTTTATTTGCAAAATCTCTTTGGAATTTGTAAAATGGGCATAACTTTTGCATACTAACTCGGATGAAAAAGTTTTTTATATGAAAAATCATCTACTCGAAAAGTTACACCCAAATTTAACTGGGGGAACCCCGTTAAACATTTTTAAAATCCTCAAAAACCTAACAGAAAAAAGTTACAGGGCTTTTAAGATCTGGAGGCAAAAAAATCAAAAAATTTCAAACTTACTAGTGGCGCACCGTTTGCTAGGTGCGCCACTAGTAACAGAAAAAAAATTAATTTCGAATTTTTTTTTCGGGATTTTTTTTAAATATGATACGTAATATGAACGGAAGTTTGAAATAATTTTTCAAAATTTTATCACACTCATGAACATGAACAAAGTCCTAAACATCAACAAGGTTTAATAGGATTGATATGCTAGATATATCAACAAGTGCCTGTGAAGTGAGCTGGTGCTGGGGTTGGATAGAACTCTGGAGTAGTGTGAGGATGGGTGACCTTTTGGGAAGTTTGACCACGGAGTGTGATTTGACCTGAGATTAAGCATATTGACGTGAGATTAAGAAAAAAATAAAAAAAATAAAAAAAATGAATTTTTTTTGAAAAAAATTTGTTACTAATGGCGCACTCCTATGTGGTGCGCCATTACTAAGTGATATAGTAATGGCGCACCTCTAGGCATACTAATGGCGCACTATGGTATACTAATGGCGCATCAGTGGTGCACCATTAGTAAAAAATACTAGTGGCGTGGTACTAGTGGCGCACCAGTAGTGCGCCATTACTAGGCAAAACTGGTGCGCCACTAGTAGGCCTTTTCCTAGTAGTGCAAGGAGAAAACTCTGAAAACCTTCTCCATAAAACTCTTTGAAACTTCTCCCCCATTGGCATCGATTGCCAAAATGGGTGAAAAGCTTAGAAGGCCAATATTAAACGTGTTCCTCCATAAATTGTGTATTTCTCAACAAGATAGTGGAATGCCATACACATATCCAAAGGTAAATACTTGGAGGAATACAAACTATATTGAGGCACAAAGATTGCTAAAGAATGATATGCCACAAGGACATAACAAAGAGAGACACAAGCAATCAAGCAATCAAAAGAAACCAATTAAAGGAAGCAATCAAAGGATATCAATTGAACCAACTAGACCAAAGATCCTACGAGCCACATGAATAAAGGATATTATGATATGAGCGAAGGAGTGTTCTAAAGAAACTAGAGAAGCTCCCCATGATTTATGCACACATAAGAATTTTTGTATTTGAATACAAAGTGCACAAAATAGGATCATAGCTCCCCCAAAATCAATAGAAACTTATAACAAGTGCAAGTGAGCATATAGGAAACAAAGCCTAGCACTTGCAACAAACAAATGATTGAGCAATCATGTAAAAGAGGCAACTAAGAATAGGCTCAACCAAAATGATGTGTGTGAGTCATGGCAAAGCACTTGAGAAGACTAAAATAAGGATGAGCATTAAGCATCAACATATTCTTGGATAAATGAGATACACGGTGCATGACATGTCCTCTCCACACACACCCAACTAGCAAATGGGTTCACAAGCTCACTAAAATGATAGCAACAAAGCTTGCGACAACCCATGGTAAAGATAGGAGATGAAGGCCTCATCAAGACGAGGGATACCAATTAAGATGGCAAAAGCCTCGTAAAGATAA
This sequence comes from Triticum aestivum, assembly GCF_018294505.1. NCBI lineage: Eukaryota > Viridiplantae > Streptophyta > Magnoliopsida > Poales > Poaceae > Triticum > Triticum aestivum. Next base: position 617,581,664 of record NC_057801.1, read on the forward strand.
GAATGAGGAAAATAATCTTCACCACACAAGAGTGCATCAAGATGTAACAATATAAGATACACACTCAAGGAAAAAGCTTTCATGGAGCCACCAAAGAAATAACACAAGAAAGACAAGGTGGACATGAAAGAAAGGATATCATCTAGATATGCAACTTCTCTCAAGTGTATAAGATTCTAGGTAGATGAAATCATGATGGTATATATCTACAAATAAGGATGTACACCTGAAATAGTTACTACACGAAGGAACAAGATATCCAAAAGGAAGTCATACATATACAATAAGATATTTGCTTGGAAGCATAGCACATGGCTAGATGTGGTCTTATTGTATATAAATGAATTCCTACCACACAACCATCAAAGACATCACAACTAGCAACATGAGATAATCGTTGAGATGCTTTGAGAAAGTAAACAAGTATCACAAGATGGAATGGTTAGCATGCCAAGATGCAACCTACACAAGGTTGAATGCAAGAAAATAATGCATGAAGATATACTTGTTACCGAGATATCATTGGAAGGATGTATAAGAAACCAATTGAAGGTAGTAGATAGTAGTTCATTGAGCATCCTAGCTTGACTTCAATAAGCTCATGGTGACACCACCTTCCTTGTGAGTGAGCCGAGCATCCAATGTATCTCCAATTGTTCCTAGAACAATAACACGAACAAAATGGTACCCGACCTCATTGGGACCAAAGAGTTAGAGAACCAACAATACATAGGACAAACTCCACATAAATATGTGCATATAGATATGAAAATGAATTTCATGCACATCTCATCCAATTTGAGACTTGGTGGAGTTTCCCCTATATATTGGGTCAAAGAAAGAAAGCATGCCAAAGAGACTACATGAAGTTAATATACATGCTCAATACTTTCAAGAACCAAAACCAATTGAGAAAGAAATACCAAGTGAAGAAAGATACCAAATGACTAAATCAACACTTGGAGGATATCCATAACAGATACATCAAGGAATGAGATATCCATTGATACACACTAAATAAAAGATATCAAACTCCCAAAAGAGAGGATGGTTCCAAACAAACCAAGCTCTCTACAAAGTTTCATGATGGCACAAAGTACCAAAAAGAAAATGGCTTGCCTTCCACCAACACACACTTGATAAGGATCGCATGATGAGTCTTTTATAGAAAATAGGATAGCTCCCCCCAAGACTAGTGCATTATAGAGAATTTGAATTTGAATACAAAATGCACAAGGTGGGATCACCACTTTCACTATATCTAGAAAACACTAGACAAGATCAAGAAATTAACAAGATCCACAAGTGGTATGGAAGACAAAGGGAGTTGATACTTTCCTTGACAAGATAAAAGGCAAATAAAAGCAAAAGTCAATGTAGAGATGATCAATAAATTCTACCACACGAGTGAGTACCAATTGTCAAAAGACAAGAAGAAAATGGAAATAATTCTCGGTGGTAGATAGCAAGGATATCCGACATCATCTTCACAGCAAACCCATAAGCAACTTGCAACTTGTAGAGCTAACATGCCACCTAGGAACAAGATAATTTACAATATCAACTCTAGGTGACAATATCTCAAATGTACACATTTTCTAGGCTAGTAATATACACATAGCATATTACTCCCCCATAATGTGATTCTAATTAAAGATAAACAAGAGGCATAGTAAAGATCCAACAAGAGATAATTAATGGACAGTTTAGAATTTGAATTTCTCATGAGTAGACATACCACATAGCAACTAGTTAATCTTGTAATATCAATACTAATTGGTATTCCTCATGTACACACATTTATAGGATTGTGAAGTGCACAAAGCACATCACTCCCCCAAAATGGCATGTTCCATTAATCTCTCACAATAGATAACTAAGATACAAACAAGATTCACAAAGTCTCAACGTACGACACACATGTACATGATGTGCAAACCAACATACACAAACTTGATTACTCAAGATAAGAAATTAGGAGACACAACATATACGAACACATGCAAGGAACAAAACCAAAACATGTAAAGGGGCAAGTAACTTTCAATGTAAACACTTTAAGTACAAGTTACCAGAAGGAGGCACATTGGATATAGTATAGAAACTTGATAACCCAATTAACTTGGCTTGAGACAATAAGAATGATGAAGTCCCCTTAATTCTTCATAATGTAGCCAAGTCTCCAATGCCCTCCAACAACACCTATTGATCAAGTTTGAGCTAGTTGGTCCCCAACCAAGTTGGGTCCTAAGATATTAGTCACAATAGGCTTGGCTACCCAAATGGTTCTTTTCTTGACACCACTTTGAGTACCAACAAATTTGGCAAACACATTGCCAACCTTATCCTTCCCAAGAGAATAGATATCATCAATAATAATTGGGTTGGATAAGTTACCACTAGTGCATGAAGAAGCGAGGTGACCTTTCTCACGACATAGGTAGCAACGTCTACTCTTCACTTTCTTCTCACTTGATTTCTCAACTGGAGAAGATCTAGCTCGAGTTTTCTTGGGAAGAGGCCTTTCTTCAACTTGAGGTTGAGCATGAGAGTGAAATTTTGGCCGCTTCCCTTGTTGCTTGTCACTAATGGGCTTCTTCTTCAATGGGCAAGATCTAACATGATGCCCTTCTACTTTCACTTGAAGCAAACAATCTTGGCCGAATTCTTGACTTGTTCTTGGCCCTTCTTTTTGTTCATCTTGGACTTTTTCTTCTTATTGGAGTTGAATTCAAGTCCACCTTTATCATTGGGGGATTTTTTCACACTCAACATATTGTTGAGTGTGGCCTTCCCTTCATGACACTTTTCCAAGTCTTTCTTCAAAGAAGTGACTTAGGCCTTGAGCTCTTTGATTTCCTCTACATGGTTAGTCTCAACACAAGCACTAGAGGAAGTATAAGCTTCATAGTTAGAGCAACAAGGCAAGGAAAGAAATTCATCACAAGATGTACCAATGTTATGCATGGATGAATTACGAAGACTGACACAAGGCAATATAGCATTTTGACTAAAAGTAGTTCTAGTATCCACATGAGGCTCACTAGAATTACCTTAGAAATCATGGCCTCATGAGCTATCTTTAGCACATTATGGGATACTATAAGATCATCATGAGAGCTTGAGAGCTTTTCATGACTTTCTTCCAATTTCCCATAATTGCTAGATAGCACCTCAAGTTGAGCCCGTAGCTCAACATTCTCCTTCAAAATGGATGCTTCACAAGTAATAGAGTTAGTAGCACAAGCATAATCATTTAAAACAATAGGAGAGGACAAATTGGCAAGATATTTTAAATAATAAGCTTGAAGTTGAGCATGAGACTCGGTGAGTTCGATGAGCTCACTCTTAATGACCCTAGAGCCATTTTCGAGGTGCTCAAAGTCCTCAAGGAGTCTGGCATGAGCAACTTCAAGCTTAGCATTTTTAGTTTTGAAATCATTTGCCACCTCAAGAGCTCTACCATGACATTCCCTCACTCTAGAAAATTCTAGAGCAAAAGCCACCTCAAGAGATTCAGCATGGTTTGTTCATGTTCAAGAGCTTGAGATAGCTCCGCAATCTCATTTGTGTAATCACGCTCATGAGATTCCATTTTCTCAATGGTGACCTCATGCTCCTCTAGATGAGATTCCAACTCCTCAATGTATTTCTTGCCTTCAATGGCAATGGACATTATTTCCATGGAGTTGGAACGAGCAATTTTATTTTTATGAAGAGCTTTAAAAATCATTCCCCCCTTAGTTTTTAAGGAGGCAACATTATCATTCTCTTCATCATTATCCTCGTCATCATTAGAATCAACATCATCATCAAGAGACATATTGGGGTTCAAGGTAGGATATATCTTTGAAGCCTTGGCCATAAGGCAAAACGCAATAGATGATAATGTAGGATCCCTTGAATCACCATTAAAAACCACATCTTGTTCCATGGAGTGTTGGGTTTACTCTTGTGGCAAACCACATGTAGGTGAAGTAGAAGAAGTTGAGAAGACTATACGACCTGAAGTGGAGGGAGAACAATCATCCCCACAAATCTTGGACACACCATATTTATCTTGAAGCTTCGTCCACAACTCATGAGCATCCCGGAACGACATGAGTTGAAATATAACTACAATGCTCAAAGCATCGAAAAGCACATTAAAAGCTTGAGCATTGACATAAGAGTTTTTCTCATCCTCTAAAGATAATCTTTGGGGATCCTTTGGAGGAGAAAAACCCATATCTAAAATTCTCTCTAAATTTTGGTCCATGAACCTAAAGAGATTAAGCATGTGAATTACCCAAACATCAAAATTTGTGCCATTGAAACTAAGAGTGTCCGAGAATCCTAATCCCCTAGTCGACATCTTTACTATCTAGGCAGTAAAGCCTAATAAAGAGAGACAAGGCTCTAATACCAATTGAAAGATCATGGATGTCGCCTAGAGAGGGGGTGAATAGGCACTTTTAAAATAATTATTGTTTAGGCTTGAACAAATGCGGAATAAACCTAGCGGTTAATTTGTCAAGCACAAAACCCTACAACAACTAGGCTCACCTATGTGCACCAACAACTTAGGCTAATCAAGATAAACAACTAAGTGATAGCAAGATATATGGCAAGAAACAATATGGCTATCACAAAGTAAAGTGCATAAGTAAAGGGCTCGGGTAAGAGATAACCGAGGCACGCGGAGACGACGATGTATCCTGAAGTTCACACCCTTGCGGATGCTAATCTCCGTTTGGAGCAATGTGGAGGCACAATGCTCCCCAAGAAGCCACTAGGGCCACCGTAATCTCCTCACGTCCTTGCATAATGCAAGATGTCGTGATTCCACTAAGGGACCCTTGAGGGCGGTCACCAAACCCATATAAATGGCAACCCTTGGGGGCGGTCATCGAACTCGTACACTTTGGCAACCCTTGGCGGCGGTCACCGATACCCGTCAAATTGCTCGGGGAGATCTCCACAACCTAATTGGAGACCCCGACGCTTGCCTGGAGCTTTACACCACAATGATTGAGCTCCGAACACCACCAACCGTCTAGGACGCCCAAGCACCCAAGAGGAACAAGCTCAAGGGTACCAATCACCCAAGAGTAATAAGCTTCTCAACTTGTAACTTCCACGTATCACCGTGGAGAACTCAAACCGATGCACCAAATGCAATGGCAATGGCACATGGAGTGCCCAAGTCCTCTCCCAAATCCCACCGAAGCAACTAATGCTAGGGAGGAAAATGAGAGGAAGAACAAGAAGGAGAACACCAAGAACTCCAAGATCTAGATCCAAGGGGTTCCCCTCACATAGAGGAGAAAGTGATTGGTGGAAACGTGGATCTAGATCTCCTCTCTCTTTTCCCTCGAGAACTAGCAAGAATCATTGGAGGGATTGAGAGTTAGCAAGCTCGAAGAAGGTCAACAATGGGGGGAGAACACGAGCTCAAAGGATAAGGTCCATTGGGGAAGAAGACCCCCTTTTATAGGTGGGGAAAAATCCAACCGTTATCATCACTGCCCGCAAAGAGCGGTACTACCGCTAGGGCGGTAGTAGCCCTTTGAAAAACAACAGCGAGGAGGCAAAAGGCCAGAAGAACCGCCGGAGCGGTACTACCGCAAAGGGTAGCGGTACTACTCCTTGCGAGCGGTACTAAAAAATACATCTGTGCCTACCATCACTGGACCGAATGCAAGATTTTGGTCTAGAGCGGTACTACCGCTGTAATAGCCGCGGTAGTACCACTCTGGAGCGGTAGTAAAAAATTACATCCGCTCCAATTCGCGGTAGTACCGCTGCAGCCTTTTCAGAACACCAAAACTACCATAACTTCTGCAAATGGACTCCGAATTCAACGAAACCAAGTTTGTTGGAAAGATAATGACATGGGCTAACACAGTCTTGATAGAAATATCAATAAGAAGCAAATTAGAAAAGTCCAATGAGAAAATGGTGAGAACCCTTCCTCGAAAAAGACTAGTAAAACCTCCAACACCGAAAACGCGATAGAAGAAGCATATGATATCCTTTTCGATGTACTAGAGCTTGTCACGAAGATAATCACAAGCTCTAAAACCTCAAAAGAAAATACAAATAAGAATCAAGAAATATGATGCAAGGATGCAATGGTTTGAGCTCTCGACAAACGATACGATCACGCTACTCACTTGAGAGCCCCCTTGATAGTACGACTATCGATCCTATAACCCGGTCTCCAAATTATCACCATGAGACCGGTAAAATATGAAACATATCAAGGGCAAACCTTTTCCTTGCGCGTGATCCACTTGAGCTAGATGATGACGATCTTGTCCTCCTCAAGATGGACCACCTTTCTTGATTGCGTTGGGTCGATGAAGACTAGATGATTGCTCCCCCATACTCCACTATGGGTGAGCCACTCTCCGGCACATCTTCACAAGTCCATTGAAACCAAAATGGACGGCAAGCTTCAAGCACTTGATCTCTCCGTGATGCTCCACTTGAACTTGCACATGGCAATCTTGATGACGGTCACCACTTGATGTCATCCTCTCCATGGGTTGAGTGATATCATCCTCTTGGCGCAAGCCCATGAACAAGTACCTAACCCCACATAGAACGCTCACATAGACCATGGGTTAGTACACAAAGCACAATGGACAATGCTTACCATACCATGGGATCACTTGATCCCACTCGGTGTATCTTCTACGCTTTGTGTGATGATCAACTTGAATCACTCTCTATACTTAGTCTTGATCAACCTTGACTCTTTCCAACTCTCTTCATTTAGATGATGTCTTGAAGGTAAACATGAATGATCACACAATCTTCTTCTTAAGACATGCTTGCAATAAGCTCAATACTCACATGACCAATCTTTGGATAATTCCTTAATAGGACCTTGGTCAACTCATAAACTCCTTGGAACCAACACATGTACTTCAAGAAATGCCTATGGACAAATCCTTCACATATAACTTAATGCAACCATTAGTCCATAGCGAATGTCATCAATTACCAAAACCACACATGGGGGCACCACATGTCCTTTCAGCTGTGGTGTTCCACGTGGCGTGAGTTGTGAAACTATTCCACATTGTTTTAAATGAAGGACAAACTCGTAACTCAAATATTCACCTCGCGATCAGATTGTAAAAACTTTATTTTCTTGTTATGATGATTCTCCACTTCACTCTGAAATTCTTTGAACTTTTCAAATGTTTCAGACTTGTGTCTCATTAAGTAGATATACACATATCTGCTCAAATCATCTGTGAAGGTCAGAAAATAACGATACCCGCCGTGTACCTCAACACTCATCGGACCGCATACATCGGTATGTATTATTTCCAATAAGTCACTGGCTCGCTCCATTGTGCCGGAGAACAGAGTTTTAGTCATCTTGCCCATGAGGCATGGTTCACAAGTATCAAATGATTCATAATCAAGTGATTCCAAAAGCCCATCATCATGGAGTTTCTTCATGCGCTTTACAACAATATGACCTAAACGGCAGTGCCACAAGTATGTTGCACTATCATTATCAACTTTGCATCTTTTGGCATCAATATTATGAATATGTGTATCATTACGATCAAGATTCAATAAATCATTAACATTGGATGTATGACCATGGACGGTTTTATTCATGTAAATAGAATAACAATCATTCTTTATCTTAAATGAATAATCGTATTGCAATAAACACGATCCTATCTTGTTCATGCTCAACACAAACACCAAATAACATTTTTTTAGGTTCAACACTCCTGAAAAATATAGGGAGTGTGCGATGATGATCATATCAATCTTGGAACCACTTCCAACACACATCGTCACTTCTCCCTCAACTAGTCTCCATTTATTCTGCAACTCCTGTTTCGAGTTACTAATCTTAGCAACCGAACATGTATCAAATACCCACGGGCTACTACGAGCACTAGTAAGGTACACATCAATAACATGTATATGAAATATACCTTTGTTCACTTTGCCATCCTTCTTATCCGCCAAGTATTTTGGGTAGTTCCGCTTCCAGTGACCATTTCCTTTGTAGTAGAAGCACTCAGTTTCAGGCTTAGGTCTATCTTTGGGCTTCTTCACGGGAGTGACAACTTGCTTGCCATTCTTCTTGGAGTTCCCTTTCTTTCCTTTGCCATTTTCTTGAAACTAGTGGTCTTGTTTAATCATCAACACTTGATGTTTTTTCTTGATTTCTACCTTCGTCGATTTCAGCATGATGAAGAGCTCAGGAATTGCTTTTGTTATCCCTTGCATATTATAGTTCATCACGGCGTTCCAGTAACTTGGTGATAGTGACTAGAGAACTCTGTCAATCACTATCTTTATCTGGAGGATTAACTCCCACTTGATTCAAGCGATTGTAGTACCCAGACATTCTGAGCATATGCTCACTGGCTGAGCTATTTATCCTCCATCTTATAAGCAAAGTACTTGTCAGAGGTCCCATACCTCTTGACACGGGCATGAGTCTAAAAAACCAATCTCTTCTCTTGGAACATCTCATATGCTCCGTGGAGTTCAAAACGTTTTTGAAGTCCCAGTTATAAGTCGTAAAGCATGGTGCACTAAACTATCAAGTAGTCATCATATCGAGCTTGCCAAACCTTCATAACGTCTGCATCTACTCCTGCAATAGGTTTGTCACATAGAGGTGCATCAAGGACATAATTCTTCTGTGCAGCAATGAGGATAATCCTCAGACATGGACGCAGTTCGCATCATTGCTACTATCATCTTTCAACTTAGTTTTCTCAAGGAGAATATCAAAAACATAGGGGAGCTACAACGCGAGCTATTGATCTACAACATAATTTGCAAATACTATCAGGACTAAGTTCATGATAAATTAAAGTTTAATTAATCATATTACTTAAGAACTCCCACTTAGATTGACATCCCTCAAGTCATCTAAATGATACGCGATCCAAATCAACTAAACCATGTCCGATCATCACGGGAGATGGAGTAGTTATCAATGGTGAACATCTCTATGTTGATCATATCTACTATATGATTCTTCGACCTTTCGGTCTCCAGTGTTCCGAGGCCATGTCTGTACATGCTAGGCTTGTCAAGTTTAACCCAAGTATTCCGCATGTGCAAAACTGTCTTGCATCCATTGTATGTGATAGTAGAGCCTATCACACGCGATCATCACGTGGTGTCTCAGCACGAAGAACTTTTGCAACGGTGCATACTCGGGGAGAACACTTATACCTTGAAATTTAGTTAAGGGCTCATCTTATAATGCTACCGCCGTATGAAGAAAAATAAGGTGCATAAAGATAAACATCACATGCAATCAAAATATGTGACATGGTATGGCCATCATCATCTTGTGCTTTTGATCTCCACCTCCAAAGCAATGTCATGATCTCCATAGTCATCGGCTTGACACCTTGATCTCCATTGTAGCGTCATGGTCGTCTCGACAACTATTGCTTCTACAACTATCACCACCGCTTAGTGATAAAGTAAAGCAATTACATGGTGTTTGCATTTCATACAATAAAGTAACAACCATAAGGCTCCTGCCAGTTGCCGATAACTTTTACAAAACATGATCATCTCATACAACAACGTATATCACATCATGTCTTGACCATATCACATCACAACATGCCCTGCAAAAACAAGTTAGATGTCCTCTACTTTGTTGTTGCAAGTTTTACGTGGCTGCTATGGGCTTCTAGCAAAAACCGTTCTTACCTACGGCACAAAACCACAACAGTGATTTATCAAGTTTGCTGTTTTAACCTTCAACAAGGACCGGCCGCAGTCAAATTTGATTCAACTAAAGTTGGAGAAACAGACACCCGCCAGCCACCTTTATGCAAAACTAGTTGCATGTCTGTCGGTGGAACCGGTCTCATGAACATGGTCATGTAAGGTTGGTCCGGGCCGCTTCATCCAACAATACGGCTGAACCAACATAAGACATTGGTGGTAAACAGTATGACGATCACTGCCCACAACTCTTTGTGTTCTACTCGTGCATATCATCTACGCATAGACCTGGCTCGGATGCCACTATTAGGAAACGTAGCATGCAATTTCAAAAAAAAATCCTACGCTCACACAAGATCTATCTAGGAGATGCATAGAAACGAGGGGGGAGAGTATGTCTATGTACCCTCGTAGACCGTAAGCAGAAGCGTTTATCACGCGGTTGATGTAGTCGTACTCTTCGCGATCCGATCACGATCCAACCGATCTAATGCCGAACAGACGGCACCTCCGAGTTTAGCACACGTGCAGCTCAATGGCGTCTCCTCCTTATTGATCCAGCAAGCGGGAGAGGAGAAGTATATGGGATCACAACCAGTACAACGACATGGTGGTGATGGTGGTGGTGGAGCACCGACAGCGCTTCGCTAAGCATCGCCAGGACGAGGCGGTGGAATTATGAAGTAACGGGAGAGAGAGGGGCGCCAAGGGATTGGTGTATCCTCTTGGGGCACCCCCTACCCTCTCTATATATAGGTGGAGGGGCGTGGAAAACAGACCCTCCAAGCCCTAGGGAGCAACTAAGGGGGAGAGGACTTGGACTCCAAGTCCAATCCTATCCCACTAGGACTCCTTCCTTATTTGCCTTCCCTAGCCACATGGGCTTTTGAGGACTTGGTGCACCTAGCCCAATAAGGACAGGGCACCTCCACGCAGTCCATGCTAGCTCTTGAGTCGTGGTGAACCCACTTGTGGACTTCCGGACCCCTCCGGAATCCTTCAGAAGCTTCTGGAAGCTTCCCGGTACAATACCGAAAAAACTACACCTTTTTCCGGAACCCAAAATATGACTTCCTATATATAAATATTTACCTCTCGACCATTCCGATACTCCTCGTGACATCCGGGATCTCATCCGGGACTTCGAACAACATTTGGTTACCACTCATCAAATATCCCAATACTACTCTTGCGTCAACGAACGTTAAGCGTGCGACCCTGCAGATTCGACAACTATGTAGACATGACCGAGACACCTCTCCCGTCAATAACCAATAGTGGAACCTAGATGCCCATATTGGCTTCTACATATTCTACGAAGATCTTTATCGGTCGAACCGTTATGACAACATACGTAATTCCCTGTGTCCATCGGTATGTTACTTGCCCGAGATTCGATCATCGGTATCTTCATACCTAGTTCAATCTCGTCACTGGCAAGTCTCTTTACTCGTTCCGTAATGCATCATCCCGCAACTAACTCATTAGTCACATTGCTTGTCAGGCTTCTTATGATGTGCATTACCGAGAGGGCCCAGAGATACCTCTCCGATACTCGGAGTGACAAATCCTAATCTCGATCTATGCCAACCCAACAAACACCTTCAGAGATACCTGTAGAGCATCTTTATAATCACCTAGCACAGAAGGTATTCCTCCGGTATCCGGGTGTTGCATAATCTCATAGTCAGAGGAATATGTATTTGACATGAAGAAAGCAGTAGCAATAAAACTGAACGATCATTATGCTAAGCTAACAAATGGGTCTTGTCCATCACATCATTATCCTAATGATGTGATCCTGTTCATCAAATGACAACACATGTCTATGGTTAGGAAACTTAACCATCTTTGATTAACGAGCTAGTCAAGTAGAGACATACTAGGGACACGGTGTTTTGTCTATGTATCCACACATGTATCAAGTTTCTGGTTAATACAATTCTAGCATGAATAATGGACATTTATCATGATATAAGGAAATATAAAATAACAACTTTATTTTTGCCTCTAGGGCATATTTACTTCATGTGGGGAAGGATGCAGGGGAACGGATCCACCCCGTCGCCGCCATCCCGGGGCACAGCGCGGCTTCATCGGCCGGCCCTCCGGCGGCGGCGTGGCGGGGGCAGTCGGAGGGGAGGGTTTCCTGGCGGTGGTTACCCCCGTGTCGCCAGGGGAGGGCGATGCGGGGAGTGGGGGGATTCAGAGCGGGCGAAAGTCCGTCCCCAAGTCTCAGATCATGGAAGTATAAGCTCAAGCAAGCTCTCCTGCTGGTCACGCACAGAACCAAGACACGGTTCATAGAAACTCTTGATTCTTGGATAGAAATCACTCTGGGTTAAGCTCTCTTTAATTTTGACCATGCTAGAACGAACTGGTATTGGATAGTCGCAGATTTTTCCTGCTTGTTTTGTAACTTTAGCTTGCACATTCTTTAATTGATGAAAAAATATACCGTAGAACAATTGTTCCATGGTTTAGGGTTAAAAAATGCCTTCAACAAGCTAACGACAAAATTATGTCGTTGTTGAGTCAGATGAGTAAAGGCCAGAGCATGGATTACCACCCCCCGGAATAAAGTGGTATTTCTGTCACCATATTGATCACAGATCTTCCAAAAGCTCTCTCACGTAGCAGTCATCAAGAAAACCACAATGGCATCTTAATGAGATAGTTGCAAAGTAAGCCGCAAACCGAAAGTTATCACGAATGTGCACCGCCGGCCTCATGAGGCGAAAAAGAAGAGACGACACCGTGAGTCGCACCAAGATCCTTTGGTCCATATAGATTTGCGAGCACACCATTGATGTGCATGCAGTTTGTGGATGATAGCACATATGATTCACCATGCAAACCCACCATGAGAACATACATACTAAGAGAGCCACCTACCTGTTTGTCTCTAATGAAGAAGTGCCATAATGTGGCGGTGACAAAGGCCGGGATAACGGGAAGTCGTTGTTGAGACATGTCCTACAAAAAGGTGCCACCAGCCAAGACGGATCAAGGTCAAGCGGCATGCAACGCCGCCAATGCTCCTACAAATGAAGGGAGTCATGCTTGTCGGCGACAGGGTCACGATGGGTTGCCACCGACTCGACTAATCGTCACACTTCCCCACAACCACACTGACATGTCCACCATTGTCGGATTTCGGGGTCGTCACCCTGGTGTTTGAGCTCGGTTTTTCCATCGTCCATGGTTGTCACATTGCCATAGTTGGAGGCCTCCTCTCCACACGAGAAAAGAACCCCCCCCCCTCTCCCCAACTCCCCCGACCATCTATTTAGTAGGCTTTACCCGGTAGCATCATTTGATGACGGGGGGAGGAATATGATGGGAGGAGACGATTGTAGCGGCGGTGGCTAGGTTTCACCTGATTTCTCAAGCTTCCCTAAGAACGACACAAATGACTTGCATTCGCAAATAATAATGTTTCCTTGTTGCGGATTAGGTGAGTGAGTGAAAACTGACTACGAGCATGTATGGTGCAAATCACACATAAGTTTTTTTCCCTCCAGCGGGCAAGGATAGTTGTTTCTCACGACAACAAAGGGAAATATATTCAAAATCACCATATAGAATGCTCCTTTTCCTTTCACGTATGTAGTATGACCCCTTTTTTTGCGGGATATACTCCTTGTACTACATCTACATCCAGTGCAGTACAATTTTTTTTACCAAATGTTGCATATTGGAACTCCTTTGTCTGCAACTCGGGGAGCAATTCGGAAGCATACGCGTTCATGAAGGAAAAATGGCAGGTGTGCATTTCCATTTAGAAGCGAAGTGAAGGACACCACGATTAGGATATTCATAATGTTGAAGTCATGGTTAGTCACGTCGCTGCAAAGTTCTCCAGTTCTAGAAGTCTCAAACGGGTAGTTAGCATATCATCGTGGCAGGAAGGATAGCTTGCTAGAACTCTGCACACACGTCATTGTTCTCCCGGACAAAAACAATGAACACCGGAGATACTACTTTACGAATGAAAGGCCAACTGCTTCATCTTGAACGTCATTGTGCAACGCGTGCGCATATCGCTGATCCCCGTTCCCTTCTGAAGCCAATCTGTCCGCCAAGCCATCGCGTTGACCGCAAGGACAAATACACATGGTAATTACGATTTGCCTTGCAATTTTTTCTTTTGGAGGAGCAAATTGTCCTCCGGTGTCTGGCCTAGCCCATCACTGACGTGCTGCACCACGTTTTTCCATGCCCCCGTCCGCCTCGTCTGGCCGAGTCTCCGGCCATTAGAAATGGCAGAGAATAAAATCCCTCTCGACAATCCAGCCACTCGCCCAATTAAAACCGATTGCTTGCTCGTTCAACGGCAAAAAAAAAGGAGAAGAAAAGAGGCCATGGTGGCTTCATCCCCTCACCAAATCCACAACCCCCCGGCTCTGACCCCTTTCGCGGTTCGCCCATAAGTAAAGCCGCGCTCTCTCTCTAGCCGGCTAGCGCGCGCTCTCCCCGTCACCGCGGCACGCATCATCACACGACCCACGTACGTACCAGGAGGAAGAAGCTGCGGGCGCCATGTCATTCCCCGGCCGCCGCAAGTCGTCGCTGGCCGGCGCCGGCGGAGGTGCGGGCGCCGGTCCGTTCGACTCGGTCGGCGCGAAGCAGAGCGCGTCGCGCAAGGGCGGGCGGCTGCCGGTCTACGTGGCGGGCGTCTTCTTCGTCATCTTCGTCATTATCATGTACGGCGAGGACATCCGGTCGGTCACCCTCGAGCCGCTCGCGCGCGGCGTCGGGCCCGTGAGGCAGCAGGCGGTCGTCGTCTCGGACGCCGGCCGCGCCGCCGCCACCCCGCGGCGCGACGTGCTCTCTTCCTCCACGGAGAAAAAGACCGTTACCCCGCGGCGCGACGTGATCGCTTCTCCGGAGAGGCCCGTCCCGGTGGCGCTGCCGCGCGACGACGAGAGAGAGAGACCAGGGCACGCCGCGGCGACGGAGACGGCGCCGGAGCAGGTGATCCGGAAGGTCACCGCCCCCAAGGTGAAGAAGCCGAAGAAGGCGAAGAAGCCGAGGCGGCTGCGGCCGGCGAGGAAGACGGTGGCGGCGGGGGGCGTGCTGGGGTCGCCGGAGACGTGCGACCTGTCCAAGGGCGAGTGGGTGTTCGACAACGCGAGCTACCCGCTGTACCGCGAGGAGGAGTGCTCGTTCCTGACGTCGCAGGTGACGTGCATGAAGAACGGCCGCCGTAACGACAACTACCAGAAGTGGCGGTGGCAGCCCAAGGACTGCGACATGCCCAGGTGCGTTCTTGCTCGTCGCTCGTTTCGGTGACTACTCGATCAGGCCGGCGATCGGCATGCAGGCCCGAAATTGGCATGACGACGCGCGCGCATGCATGATCAAACGGCGAGTTTAATTTCTTTGCAGGTTCGACGCGAAGCTGTTCATCGAGAGGCTCCGGAACAAGCGGTTCATGTTCGTGGGGGACTCGCTGAACCGGAACCAGTGGGAGTCGATGGTGTGCCTGGTGCAGTCGGCGGTGTCGCCGGACAAGAAGTACGTCACATGGGAGGACCAGCGGGTCGTCTTCCACGCCTGGGTGAGTACCACAAAACAATGGCCGTCCCGGCAGCATCTCTCTCTCTCTCTCTCTCGACCGGTTCATGCCGCCAACGATCGAGAACGAACCTTAGCCAGTTGGCCAACCGGCAGGGCCCACGGCTGCCGCAACGGTTTTTCAAATGTGACGTCGTACGTAGTACCTGTACCGTAGCTGTGGGTGGCGGCTTCGTGCACCAACTACTACGACGTATTCCATCCGTCTGGAGTGTCTTCTTGTGCCTGCTTCTGATCAG
Organism: Triticum aestivum; assembly: GCF_018294505.1. Taxonomy (NCBI): domain Eukaryota; kingdom Viridiplantae; phylum Streptophyta; class Magnoliopsida; order Poales; family Poaceae; genus Triticum; species Triticum aestivum. Next base: position 617,597,206 of record NC_057801.1, read on the forward strand.
GTCAAATAATGTCCGTTTCTTAACTAATCCTGTTTCATCGTGATATTGATCGACAACAGGAGTTCAACGCGACGGTGGAGTTCTACTGGTCGCCGTTCCTGGTGGAGTCCAACTCCGACAACCCCAAGATCCACAGCATCCCGACCCGGATCATCGACGCGTCGGCCATCGCGGCGCACGCCGAGAACTGGCGCAACGCCGACTACCTCGTCTTCAACACCTACATCTGGTGGATGAACACCCTCAACATGAAACTCAAGTACGTGCACAACACGAGAATATGCCGTGCCGTCTCATCATCTCTCGTGCGTCGCCGGGACATGCACGGTCGAAGTAGTGGTAAAACTGCATGCGCTGTGGTGACACTGACTGACATGGAGGTTGATGGATGGATTGGCAGGAGACCGGGCGGGCAGGACTGGGAGGACCATGACGAGGTGGTGAGGATCGAGGCGTACCGGAAGGTTCTCAACACCTGGGCCGGCTGGGTGAACGACAACATCGACCCGGCGCGCACGTCCGTCTTCTTCATGAGCATGTCCCCGCTGCACCTCAGGTACCGGTCGAACCCTACCTACCCCGTAGTTTTCTGTTCTGTTCTACTGTAGGTAAATCAGTTTTGTTCTTCTTTTCATCTGGTGGTAGTCAGTACGCGTACCTACGCACACCTGCACCGTAGTTCCTAGGAAACGCCAAAATCTCGACACGCATGGCGGCGACGGCCAAAAAGACGAGGCCGGCAGCGCGTGGTGCGTACCGGGTGTCTGTACCGGTCCAAGATGAGACCGGTGCACGCGTCGGGCTGCGGCTGGGAATTGTAGATGCGCACGGACTGGTGGTTTAGTGGGGTCCCGCACGCACGGTCGGTTTCCATGGGCGGAGCGGCCGGGGACGGACGGCGAGCGCGCGCGCGGGGTTGGAACGAGTCGTCCGCCCCAGCCGTGGAATCGGACGGACGCGTCGAGTCGAGCGGACCGGTCGCTGTCTTTGCGAGAAAATGGAAATGACAGACAGTCGTGGCAGACCTGGCCCGGCGGCGTGCTCGCTTGAATATTCCTTGGTTAAAATGTAGTCTAGTTTTTTGTGTGTGTGAAGGCGCAATATATATCCTGTCGATGGAGCAGCCGGGTCGTGCGACATTCTCTGGGTGCGGTGCGACTAGCAGAGCATGATATACTGGATGAAATGGAACACATGGCCTCACGTTGCCCACCCGCTCGTTGACCCTGTCTGTACACATGTGGTGTGTAGGATACTCCTGTAGTTGGTGAAATGGATACCGTTGTACGTATACTTTAGTGAGCCAGTTAGGATATGCGTACGCCGTTAGTTCACACATGCATGGTTTGATATTCCAAACAGCGTGGTATAATATGCTACTCTACTAGAATAGAGTACATGGACTAATCTACAGTCACAAGGAATGCCACCCCACCACTGCATGCATAATGCCACTGCCGCTGGACTTTTCAAAGAGAGATATATACTCCATCCCATTGGGATCGCTACGGAAACTTCTGTAACCGCGGATTTCAGTGAGCGGTACTACAATATGCGCAAATCGTGTACGTACACGTCTTTTTAGATGTCACTTGGGGTGGGATCTACTTCTCCCCCATCCACTTTACGCGGTCAAAACAACGTGCGTCGCAACTCACAACACACAAACGGACTTGGTACACTCCTTTACAAAATTCCAAGGAGAAGATAGTTGCTCCCCTCTCGTTGTCGCCCAAGCAGCACTCTCAAAAATTAATAATGGAGAACTACTCGATAGGACCCTGGGAAGGATACATACATATACATGCATGGGTATGACCATGTAAAATTCTGCGTACCTGTCACTCACATGGACCCTGGGCTCAAATCATTCTGCGCACATGAATCTTAGATGGAAGCTTCCGTCGTCGCGAACGAGTCCCCCGTAGTACATGATGCACCAATCATGCATTTCATGCGCCAGCGACGTACTACTAGTCTCGTGTGCTCGTAACCGGCCGTATTGGTGCTTCATGAGATGTGGAATAGTCTTCGACACCTCTGCCAATGATCGTTCCGAGTGATCATCCCGTGACCGCAAGTTTCGGATCTTGGAACGGACAACACATTTTTTAGGACAAGTAGCCGGCTGCAGGTAGTTCCAGCAGCGCTTGGGATTTTCCTTCTGTGTAGTAATCCAATTATTCCTAGCTACTAGTGGTGTGAGTGGTACTGTGGTAGTATAAAGTTTTTGGTGTCACGTCGAGTGTATTGATTGGGAGTAGTGCACTAGTAGCATTATACACCAGTTTGGATCACACGTACGTAGACCTGCTGAATGCTGCCGGCCTGCTTAAGCCGTATGTGGTTCTGCTATGAGGATCAAACAGAAGGTTGTGTTGTGTTGTGTGGTGTTGGCTACCTAGCTATATACTTCCAGGGTGGCGTTGATAAGGACGTGGTGGACATGGCCCTGGGATGACGCCTTACGAAAGCTCCCCTAAACCTTTTAGAAAAGCAGCGTGACCCCATCCTGAGATTGATGGATACTCCTATATGTATAGTTCCCGTGAAGCAAACCACTTTGATTTGCCTTGGTGTTTTATCGTCAACGATCCTATTTAGTAGTGGTAGTGTGTGAGAAGATATGGTACGGTGTAACCAGAGAAACTGCCATGGTGACCGGTGCATGAACCCATCAACCAGGATCGCATATTTCGTCACTAGGAGAGGCTACTAGCTAGCAGTGGTGCCACGTTATTTTGCGTGTCCGGCAATCCCGAAGTTGTTAACTATTTTCAGTCGGGATTGCGTCCACGATCGAGCGAGTTAACGAAGTCTCTGGCTAGCTTGGAGTTGGAGGCATGTCGCATCAAAAGACGTACACAACTAAAGTTGGTCAACAACACTAGTTTACGTGAAGATAGAATCATAGAACTGGATTAGAGTAGTTGGGTTGCGTGATCGACTAATGGTGGAATCTGCTAGAGCTAGCGCTACCTTGCTTGCTCCACAGAAGACGAGTATTGCAAATTCTACTTTTTTTACCTGAAAATTGTACTATGGTTAACTATTTAGTTTTGGTAATTTATTATGGTTAACTGGTCTTGCTCTTCCTGTAATAAAATAAAATAAAAAGCAAAAAATGGTTTTGTTGTAGTACTGGGACTTGACTGATTTTTGGTCTGAAAAACAGCCCGCAGGTGTGGGGAAACCCTAACGGCATCCGGTGCGCGAAGGAGACGATGCCGCTGCTCAACTGGCGCGGGCCGATATGGCTGGGGACGGACTGGGACATGTTCAAGGTGGCGTCCAACATCACCCGGGCGGCGGCGCCGCGGGTGCCCATCACCTTCGTGGACATCACCACCATGTCGGAGCGGCGCAAGGACGGGCACACCTCCGTGCACACCATCCGGCAGGGGCAGATCCTCACGCCGGAGCAGCAGGCCGACCCGGGCACCTACGCCGACTGCATCCACTGGTGCCTCCCCGGCGTGCCCGACATCTGGAACAGCATACTCTATACCCGGATCATGTCCAGGCCGGAGGCCGGGAGGGCCGCTCTTACGGCGAGATAGATAGATACATGTTGGGAATCCTGTCGATTCGAAAAGTTATTTTTCCTTCTTCTTCTTTTTTCTTTACATTCTTTCTGGCCTTTTTAGTTTTTACCTGTCAAAATACGCCAGCTTTGTTTTCTTTCTTTTTTTCATTGGGGGTAGGTTAAGTGGAAAGAGATTAATTATATAAGGTGATACGTGGCTCATGGACTGCCATGTGCGTGCACATATATGCGCTGTAAGCAGTGAGGTTCCTGCTCAAACTGTAAATTCTAAAGTCAAAGAGATGAACAGAACAGATTGGTTTATAGAGAAATGGACAGTTGCGTCCGTGCTTCCAGCTGCACTGCGCAGCCGCCGTGCGGCGCCTCGATCTATCCGCGAGTTCGTTTCTTTGTCAAGATCGACATCGCTAGCTCTTCGGCTTATTCTCTTCTTTTTAGGGCGGATCGAAAGGGAACGAGTGGACTGACTGAACTTGACAGAGCTACGTAGTAGTGAACTTGAAAGCGCCTTTTGGCGATCATTCCATCGATGATTTACCTGAAAAAGGCGGGCAGCGACAAAAACAATGAGCGCCACTTGACTGAACTTGACAGAGCTACGTAGTAGTGAACTGACTGACGACAGTGTTGCGGTTGATTGACGGTTCGGTGTGCATGCAGGTTCGGAAATGTCCAGGCTGCCTTTCGCCTTCTTTCTTTCTGGTAGCGAAGCTCCGTATCTCTTTGGCCCGGATCGGGCGTTACGACAGGTACCAAACGTGAATCGTGGCACTGGCACCAACTTGTGGTACAACGCAGAGAACAGAGCAGCAACGTCTCTTAGCAAGTGGCTGCCACAGGGGTAGTCCTGGTGCCTGCTATCCGAGAGTGGGAAGTGTCAATCTTTTGTTTTTGAAACCGGGCAAAAGATTTTCATGTATATTAATTAAGAGGGGAAAAGAGTTTGTGTTACAACGCACCCTTAAAAAAAATTACTGCTCTCACGACATAATTATACCCAATTGCTTCCGTCCGCGGCCACCCATAGCGATGCCTCAATCTTGATGTTTTGAAGAAGGATCATAGGAGTGTTAAATGATATAGCTGTAGTCGTAACGTGACATATGTTACGGTGGTGTAATTTGTGTGTGTGTGCGCTGTAAACTTAGGCAGGTTGTTGTTGGTTAGAGATCCTTATGTTGTATAGTCTTGGATGAGGGGTCAACCTAACACAACAACAAGCTGCCGATTGTAATCTGTTCCCCTATTTAAGACGCATGCGTCCCTGCCTAGAGGTATACGCTTCACCTTTTTTTCCATGGTATTAGAGCCTACCTCGGGTTCATCCATGGTGAGCTCTTCCTCCGCAAATTTCTTTCCCTCATCTTCGTTTGCACACAACGCAACCGAGAAACTTACGAGAGGGAACGAGGCCTTATGGCGTGCTGCGGCGTTTGATACGTCTCCGTTGTATCTATAATTTTTTATTGTTTTATGCCAATATTATACAACCTTCACATACTTTTGGCAACTTTTTATATGATTTATTGGACTAACCTATTGATCCAGTGTCCAGTGCCAGTTTCTATTTTCTGCATGTTTTTTGTATCGCAGAAAATCCATATCAAACGAAGTTCAAACGCGATAAAAATTTATGGAGAATTATTTTGGAATTTATGTGATTTTTGGGAGGTGGAATCAACACAAACGGGGGCTCACAGAGCCCACAACCCACCAGGGCGCGCCCGGGGGCCCAGGCGCGCCCAGGTGTCTTGTGCCCTCCTAGAAGGTCGGTTCGGGCCCTTCTTCTGGCACAAGAAAGATAATGTATGGAAAAAATTGTGTAAAAATTTCGGCGCAATCGGAGTTACGGATCTCCGGGAATTTAAGAAACCGTGAAGGGCCAGACCTGGGGAACGCGAAACAGAAGAGAACAGAGATGGAGATCCAATCTCGGAGCCGCCATGGAGGCCATGGACCAGAGGGGGAACCCTCCTCCCATCTAGGGGGGAGGCCAAGGAAGAAGAAGAAGAAGGGGGGCTCTCTCCCCCTCTCTCCCGGTGGCGCCGGAGTGCCGCCGGGACTAGGATCGTGACGGTGATATACATCAACAATCTTGCTACCGTCAACACCAACTCTCTCCCTCTCTATGCAGTGGTGTAACACCCCTTCTCCCCGCTATAATCTCTACTTAAACATGGTGCTCAACTTCATATATTATTTTCCAATGATATTTGGCTATCCTATGATGTTTGAGTAGATCCGTTTTGTCCTGTGGGTTAATCATGATCTTGGTTGGTATGCTTATATATTTTATTTATGGTGCTGTCCTATGGTGCCCTCCGTCTCGCGCAAACGTGAGGGGCTCCCACTGTATGGTGTTGCAATATGTTCATGGTTTGCTTATTGTCAGTGTTGCGGGGGTGACAACAGCCTAAACACGGATAAGTGGGTTATGATGTATGGGAGTAAAGAGGACTTGATACCTAACGCTATGGTTGGGTTTCACGACCTGAATGATCTTTACTAGTTGCAGATGCTTGCTAGGGGTCCAATCATAAGTGCATATGATCCAAGTAGAGAAAGTATGTTAGCTCATGCCTCTCCCTCATATAAAATTGCAAGAATGATTACCGGTACTTGTTATCGATTGCCTAGGGACCAATGACCTTCTTATTGACAAAAGCTATCCACTTTTATTAGCTTGCAATTTATTTGTAGTTTTATTCTCGCAAAGTATTCGTAGTTTTATTCTTGCAAAATAGTTTCATACTTGTTTTAGGTAAAGCAAACGTCAAGTGTGCGTAGAGTTGTACCGGTGGTCCATAGAACTTGAGGTAATATTTGTTTTGCCATTAGCTCCTCGTTGGGTTCGACACTCTTATTTATCGAAGAAGGCTAGAAACGACCCCCTGTACTTGTGGGTTATCAAGACCTTTTTCTGGCGCCGTTGCCGGGGAGCAATAGCGTGGGGTGAATATTCTCGTGTGTGCTTGTTTGCTTTATCACTAAGTACTCCCTCCGTTCCGAAATATAAGTCTTTGTAGAGATTTCACTATGGACTACATACAGAGCAAAATGAGTGAATCTACACTCTAAAATGCATCTACATACATCCGTATATGGTTCATAGTGGAATCTCTCCAAAGACTTATATTTAGGAACGGAGGGAGTAGTTTTTATTTCCCGTTTTAAGTTGTTCTCTATCTTTAGTTATGGATATGGAACACGAAACACCAAAAAAATTAGTTGTACTTGCTACTCATGGAGACGGGGAACCTCCTAAAACCCTCGATGCTCGTTATGTGAAAAATATTATGCACTACTTTGATAATCCTGAGAAAACCCCATTCAACTATATAATAGGAGTAATGTTGGATCAACGTGAATACTTTAGGGATTATCGGTTGACACAAAAAGGGAAACTTTTATGGGATCAAATTTATATGTTGCATTGGTGTGCTCGGGATTTATGCTTGGGATATGGTTTTACTTGTTGCTCTAGGATGAATGCTCCACACCTTCCCTTTTCATGCAAATTTAATGACAATGAAACCTTGGCTTCTTATGCCAATGGCATATATGATTATTATGATGTGGAACGAATAGAAGAATTTGTTGCTTTTAAGGGTGCTTATGAAATTGAATCTTTGTTTGAAAAGTTTGAAGATTTTGATGATTTAGTTTATAGACCCGAAAATTTTGCTATCCTTAAATATTACTATGATAATTATAAATACAATTCCAATATTGATGCGTTTATTGAGAAAGTCTCCGCTGTCCAAGAAGAGACTAATATTTTGTAGGAGTCTATGGAAGAAGGAATTGATGAAACTGTGAGCTCATTGGATGAGAAACATGACGAGGAGAGCGAAGAACAAAAGGAGGAAGAGCGGATTGATCACCCGTTCCCACCTTCTAATGAGAGTAACTCTTCAACCCATACATTGTTTAATGTCCCTTCGTTCTTACTGAAGGATGAATGCTATGATCCCCTTGATCCGTTTGAAATATCCCTTTTTGATGATGCTTTGCTATGCTTGTGGCCAAGATGCCAATATGAATTATGCTATTGGAGATGAAATTGCTATTGTTCCTTATGTTAAACATGAAATTGTTGCTATTGCACCCACACATGATAGTCCTATTATCTTTTTGAATTCTCCAAACTACACTATATCAGTGAAGTTTGTTCTTATTAAGGATTATATTGATGGGTTGCCTTTTACCGTTGCACATGATAATTGCGCTTGCTGCTCCTACTTGCAATTATTATGAGAGAGGAACTACATCTCCACCTCTTTATGTTTCCAACACTATAAAATTGCAAGAAACTGCTTATGCTATGTATTGGCCTTTACTCGATACATAGGAAGGGAGTTAGACTTCATCATTGCATGATATATGTTACTTTGTGCTCACTACTAAATGCCAAATCATTGTTAATTAAAATTGGCTTTGCTATACCTTGGGATCCGGGTGGATCCATTACTTGAGCACTTTATGCCTAGCTTAATGGCTCTAAAGAAAGCGCTGGCATAAAGACAACCCAAAAGTTTTAGAGAGTCATTTATTTCTATTGATAGCTTTTATAAAGTTTAAAAACAAAAAAAATGTAGAGGGGAACTTAAGACTTTTCGACAAAAGAGAAGCGATTGGAAGTTATGCATTGGAGAAGTAAGGGTCGACCTTGAACACTTGTGTTCATGCTCATGGAAACAATGTAGAATTTTTCATGAAGATTCTCACAAAAATAATTATCCCCTTGTACAATTCCATTGTATTATAAAAAAATGTGCCAAGATTTGCCTTTGGGATGGGTAGATTGCTTGTTGGTATGTGCAATGCAGAAACAGAAACTTTGGCTGTAGCACGTGAATTTTCATTTTTTACTGGAACGTCAAAAGGTTCTAAAACTTTTTCCATAGTCTTGCTATACAAATTTTTTATTTCGTTCTATTTTTTCAGAAATTTTGGAGTACCAGCAGTATGGTAGATGTCCAGATTGCTACAGACTATCCTGTTTAAGACATATTCTGTTTTTGATGCATTCTTTTGCTTGTTTTGATGAAACTATCGATTCTATTAGTGGTATAAGCCATGTAAAAGTTATATTACAGTAGCTACAATGAAAAAAAATATGAATTGGTTTGCAACGGTACTTAGAATAGTGATTTTCTTTATTATACTAACGCACCTTACAGAGTTTTTTGTTGAGTTTTGTGTGGATGAAGTGATCAAAGATCGAGGAGGTATCGATATGAGGAGAAGGAGGAGAGGCAAGAGCTCAAGCTTGGGGATGCCCAAGGCACCCCAAGTAAATATTGAAGGAGACTCAAGCGTCTAAACTTGGGGATGCCCCGGAAGGCATCCCATCTTTCTTCAACAAGTACCGGTATGTTTTCGTCTTCGTTTCGTTCATGTGATATGTGTAAATCTTGGGGCGTCATTTGCATTTAGTTTTCATTTTTCTTTTATGCACCATGCTGGTATGAGATAGTCCATGGTTAATTTATAGAATGCTCATTGCACTTCACTTATATCTTTTGAGTATGGCTTTATATAATGCTTCATATGCTTCACTTATATCATTTGAAGTTTGGATTGCCTGTTTCTCTTCACATAGAAAACCGTTGTTTGTAGAATGTTGTTTTGCTTCACTTATATTTGTTAGAGCGTGGTCTTTTGTAGAAAGAATTAAACTCTAATGCTTCACTTATATCTATTTAGAGAGTCAACAGGAATTGGTCATTTGCATGATTAGTCATGAAATCCTACATAAAACTTATGGATCACTGAATATGATATGTTTGATTCCTTGCAATAGTTTTGTGATATAGAGATGGAATATGTGGGAGGTACTAGTAAGCGTTTGTGGTTAGTAAGAGTATTGGTGTTAAGGTTTGTGATTCCCGAAGCATGCATGTATAGTCTCTCGCTATGCTATGAAGTTGGAGCATGATTCATTATTGATTGTCTTCCTTATGAGTGGCGGTCGGGGACGAGCGATGGTCTTTTCCTACCAATCTATCCCCCAAGGGGCATGCGTAGTAGTACTTTGCTTCGAGGGCTAATAAACTTTTGCAATAAGTATATGAGTTATTTATGACTAATGTGAGTCCATGGATTATACGCACTCTTACCTTTCCGCAATTTGCTAGCCTCTACGGTACCGTGCGTTGCCCTTTCTCACCTCGGGAGTCGGTGCAAACTTCGCCGGTGCATCCAAACCCCGTGATATGATATGCTCTATCACACATAAGCCTTATTATATCTTCCTCAAAACAGCCAGCATACCTACCTATTATGGCCTTTCCATAGTGATGACCCACAATTATAGGGGATCTATCGTAGTCCTTTCGATAAGTAAGAGTGTCGAACCCAACAAGGAGCAGAAGGAAATGACAAACGGTTTTCAGTAAGGTATTCTCTACAAGCACTGAAATTATCGATAACAGATAGTTTTGTGATAAGGTAGTTCATAACGGGTAACAAGTAAAAAAAGTAGCAAGGTGCAACAAGGTGGCCCAATCCTTTTTGTAGCAAAGGACAAGCCTGGACAAACTCTTATATAAAGCAAAGCGCTCCCGAGGACACATGGGAATTACTGTCAAGCTAGTTTTCATCATGCTCATATGATTCACGTTCGTTACTTTGATAATTTGATATGTGGGTGGACCGGTGCTTGGGTACTTCCCTTCCTTGGACAAGCCTCCCACTTATGATTAACCCCTCTCGCAAGCATCTGCAACTATGAAAGAAGAATTAAGGTAAACCTAACCATAGCATGAAACATATGGATCCAAATTAGCCCCTTATGAAGCAACACATAAACTAGGGTTTAAGCTTCTGCCACTCTAGCAACCCATCATCCACTTATTACTTCCCAATGCCTTCCTCTAGGACCAAATCATGGTGAAGTTTCATGTAGTCGACATTCACATAACACCACTAGAGGAGAGACAACATACATCTCATCAAAATATCGAACGAATACCAAATTCACATGATTACTTATAACGGGACTTCTCCCATGTCCTCAGGAACAAACATAACTACTCACAAAGCATATTCATGTTCATAATCAGAGGGGTATTTATATGCATTAAGGATCTGAACATATGATCTTCCACCGAATAAACCAACTAGCATCAACTACAAGGAGTAATCAACACTACTAGCAACCCACAGGTACCAATATGAGGTTTTGAGACAAAGATCGAATACAAGAGATTAACTAGGGTTTGAGAGGAGATGGTGCCGGTGAAGATGTTGATGGAGATTGCCCCCCTCTCGATGAGAGGATCAATGGTGACGATTTCCCCCTCCCGGAGGGATGTTTCCCCGGCAGAACAGCTCCGCTGGAGCCCTAGATTGGTCCTGCCTAGGTTCCGCCTCGAGACAGCGGCGCTTTGTCCCGAAAGCTTCCTTTTCATTTTTTCCAGGGCAAAAGACACCATATAGCAGAAGATGGACGTTGGGGGCCTGACAGGGGGCCCACGAGGTAGGGGGCGCGCCCAGGGGCAGGGCGCGCCCTCCACCCTCATGGATCATTGGTGGCCCCCTTCTGGTGCTTTCTTTGCCCAATATTTTCAATATATTCCAAACTGATTTCCGTGGAGTTTCAGGACTTTTGGAGTTGTGCAGAATAGATCTCTAATATTTGCTCCTTTTGTAGCCCAGAATTCCAGCTGCCGGCATTCTCCCTCTTCATGTAAACCTTATAAAATAAAAGAGAAAAGGCATAAGTATTGTGACATAACATGTAATAACAGCCCAGAATGCAATAAATATTGATATAAAAGCATGATACAAAATGGACGTATCAAGTCCCCCAAGCTTAGACCTCGCTTGTCCTCAAGCGACAGCCGATATCGAAAAATATGTCCACATGTTTAGAGATAGAGGTGTCGATAAAATAAAATACGGACATGAGGGCATCATGATCATCTTTAGGACAACAACATATATTGTCATGTGATTTCTTATGCTTAAGTAACAATCTATTCACAATGTAAAGTATGAATTAGAAACTTCATTGAAAACTAACAAACTATGATCTCAGTCATTGAAGCAATTGCAATTTATCATAACATCAGAAAGAGTCAATATAAGAGCTTTTCAGCAAGTCCACATACTCAACTATCATTTAGTCTTTCACAATTGCTAACACTCACATGATACTTATGGGTACGAAGTTTCAATCGGACATAGAGAAAGATAGGGGCTTATAGTTTTGCCTCCCAACCTTTTACCTCAAGGGTAATGTCAACAATAATACTTTATGAAAACCTACATCCAAGTGGATATATATATCAGGATCTTTCCAACACATAATGCTTGCCAAAGGATAAAATGTAAAAAAGAATGGTGAAGATCACCATGACTCTTGTATGAGGGTAGAAGGTAAAAATAAAAGATAGGCCCTTCGCAGAGGGAAGTAGAGGTTGTCATGCGCTTTTATGCTTGGATGCACAAAATCTTAATGCAAAAGAACATCACTTTATATTTCCACTTGTGATAGGGACCTTTATTATGCAGTCCGTCGCTTTTATTTCTTCCATATCACAAGCTCGTATAAAGCTTATTTTCTTCACACTAATAGATCATACATATTTAGAGAGCAATTTTTATTGCTTGCACCGATGACAACTTACTTGAAGGATCTTACTCAATCCATAGGTAGGTATGGTGGACTCTCATGACAAAAATGGGTTTAGGGATGTTTGGAAGCACAAGTAGTATCTCTACTTGGTGCAAAGAATTTGGCTAGCATGAGGGGGAAAGGCAAGCTCAACATGTTGGATGATCCATGCCAATATAACTTATTCGGATATAAGAAAACATAACCCATTACATTGTCTTCCTTGTCCAACATCAACTTTTTAGCATGCCATATTTTAATGAGTGCTCACAATCATAAAAGATGTCTAAGATAGTATATTTATATGTGAAAACCTCTCTTTCTTTATTACTTCCTATTAATTGCAATGATGACCAAAACTATGTTTGTCAACTCTCAACAACTTTTATTCATCATACTATTTATATGTGAAGTCATTACTCTCCATAAGATCAATATGATATTTTTATTTCTTTCTATTCTTTCTTTTATTCCCTCAAGATCATAGCAAGATAGCAAAACCCTCAATTAAAAACTAATCATTATTATATATATAGCTCACGAACTCGATTACATAGATAGAGATCAAAACAAAACTCAAAGCTAGATCATACTAAAAATTTATTCTACTAGATCAAGATATAACCAAAAGGATCGAACTAAGAAAAATGGTAAAGATAGAAGTGTGATGGTGATACGATACCGGGGCACCTCCCCCAAGCTTGGCAGTTGCCAAGGGGAGTGTCCATACCCATGTATTTATGTCTCTTTCTTCGGAGGTGGTGATGATGGAGTTGTTGATGATGTAGTGTCACACATCAAGCATAGAAGATGCTCCAACTTGCGGATAATGCCCTTGAGTGCGGTGATGTGCTCTTGCAACAGAATATTTTCACGAGTGAGATACTTGTTTTGCACATGCATTAGTTCAATGATCTTGAAAGTTTCAATTTTAGTAGGGGTAAGATGATTGTAGTAGGGTTGAAGGATGTCTTCTTCTTCTTCTTCTTCTTCTACTGCCGGAACTTGATCTTATCACCCTCGTTGATTTCCCCGAGTTCCTCTCGCTTCATCTCTATATTAATTAGCCAAGCATCATCGCCCGCCTTGTTGGAGGAGGGGGACAGCATGATGCCTGACCTCGAAAAACTCTGGCAGAAAACAACTCAAAACAAAAACAGAGGGTTTCGTCGTGGTACGGTGGTCAAAACCTTCGGGAGATTATATAATGAATTTTTACTGACCAAAAGAAGTATCGTGCAAGAAAACAGAGTCCGGAGGGCACACGAGGTGTCCATGAGGCAGGGGGCGCACCCAGGGGGTAGGGCGCGCCCTCCACCCTCGTGGATGCCTCGTGTCTCTTTCAGACTTCTTTTAATTTTCGCAATTTTCTAAATATTCCAAAACGGAGAGAAATTGCTATTTGAACAGTTTTGGAGTCAGTTTACTTACCGTACCACATACCTATTCCTTTTCGGAGTCTGAAACATTCTGGAAAGTCTCCCTTATGCACTCCTCCGGGGTTACGTTGTTAATAACATTGGTTCCAACATTTATGGGATTACCTAAGATATAGTGTTTTATTCTTTGATCGTTTACCACCTTTGGGTTTGTGCCTTCGGCGTTGTTGATTTGATGGCACTGGAACGATAGACCTCCTCAATAATGTAAGGACCTTCCCATTTAGAGAGAAGTTTTCCTGCAAAAAATCTTAAACAAGAGTTGTATAGCAAAACATAATCACCTACATTATACTCACACTTTTGTATCCTTTTGTCATGCCATCTTTTAACTTTTTCTTTAAACAACTTGGCATTCTCATAGGCTTGGGTTCTCCATTCATCAAGCGAGCTAATGTCAAATAACCTCTTCTCACCGGCAAGTTTGAAATCATAATTGAGCTCTTTAATAGCCAATATGCCTTATGTTCTAGTTTGAGAGGTAAGTGCCATGCTTTTCCATAAACCATTTTATACGGAGACATACCCATAGGATTTTTATATGCGGTTCTATAAGCCCATAATGCATCATCAAGTTTCTTGGACCAATTCTTTCTAGATCTATTAACAGTCTTTTGCAAGATTAATTTAATCTCTCTATTACTCAATTCTACTTGACCACTAGACTGAGGATGATATGGGGATGCAATTCTATGATTAACATCATACTTAGCAAGCATCTTACGAAAAACACCATGTATAAAATGTGAACCACCATCAGTCATTAAATATCTAGGGACTCTAAACCTTGGAAAAATAACTTCTTTAAGCATCTTAATAGAAGTGTTATGATCAGCACTACTAGTTGGAATGGCTTCTACCCACTTAGTAACATAATCAACAACAACTAAAATATGTGTATATCCATTAGAGGAAGGAAAAGGTCCCATATAATCAAAGCCCCAAACATCAAATGGTTCAATAACAAGTGAATAGTTCATAGGCATTTCTTGACGTCTACTAATATTACCAATTCTTTGACATTCATCGAAAGGTAAGACAAACTTACGGGCATCTTTGAAAAGAGTTGGCCAATAAAAACCGGATTGCAATACCTTATGTGCAGTTCTATCTCCAGCGTGGTGTCCTTCGTAAGCCTCAGAATGACACTTGCGTAGGATTTGTTCCTGTTCATGCTCAGGTACATGACGTCTAATAACACCATCTACTCCTTCTTTATAAAGTGTGGGTCATCTCAAAAGTAATGTCTTAAATCATAGAAAAACTTTTTCTTTTGCTGGTATGTGAAACTAGGTGGTATAAATTTAGCAACAATGTAATTAGCATAATTAGCATACCATGTTGCAGTACGAGAAACATTTATGACAACTAATTGTTCATCAGGAAAGCTATCATCAATAGGTAGTGGGTCATTAAGAACATTTTCTTACCTAGACAAGTTGTCTACAACAGGGTTCTCATCTCCCTTTATATCAATAATATGCAAATCAAATTCTTGTAGCAAGAGAACCCATCTAATAAGTCTAGGTTCAGCATCTCTCTTTTCCATAAGATATTTAATAGCAGCATGATCAGTGTGAACAATTACTTTGGAATCAACAATATAAGGTCTGAACTTATCACAAGCAAATACAACTGCTAAAAATTCTTTTTCAGTAGTAGCATAATTTCTCTAGGCATTGTCTAGAGTTTTACTAGCATATTGGATAACAATTAATTTCTTATCAACTCTTTGTCCTAGAACGACACCAACAGCATAATCACTAGCATCACACATAATTTCAAAGGGTAAATTCCAATCAGGTGGCTGAACAATAGGTGCAGAAATCAAGGCTTTTTTAAGTATTTCAAATGCTTCTACACAATCATCATAAAAAACAAAAGGAACATCTTTTTTCAAGAGATTGGTGAGAGGCCTAGAAATTTTAGAGAAGTCTTTAATAAACCTCCTATAGAAACCAGCATGACCAAGGAAACTTCGTATACCTTTGATATCTTTAGGGCACGACATCTTTTCAATAGCATCTACTTTAGCTTTATCAACTTCAATACCTCTTTCAAAAAATTTATGCCCCAAGACAATACCTTCATTAACCATAAAGTGGCACTTCTCCCAATTCAAGACAAGATTAGTTTCTTTGCATCTCTGGAAAACTTGATCAAGGTTGCTTAAGCAATCATCAAAAGAAGTTTCATAAATAGAGAAATCATCCATGAAAACCTCAACAATCTTTTCACACAAGTCAAAGAATATAGCAATCATACATCTTCGAAAGGTAGCAGGTGCATTACGTAAACCAAAAGGCATACATCTATAAGCAAAGGTACCGAAAGGGCAAGTAAAAGTGGTCTTTTCCTGATCCTCTTGTGACACAGGTATTTGAGAGAAACCAGAATAACCATCTAGAAAGCACAAATTTGTATGTTTGGATAGTCTTTCTCGCATTTGATCAATAAAAGGTATAGGGTAATGATCCTTTCTAGTAGCTTTATTTAATTTGCGGAAATCAATTACCATTCTATAACCTGTAACAATTCTTTGTGGGATCAATTCATTCTTATCATTAGGAACAACAGTAATACCTCCCTTCTTAAGGACAATTGGACAGGACATACCCATTGACTATCAGCAAAAGGATAAATTATACTTGCCTCCAGAAGCTTTAGTATTTCATTTCTTACCACTTCTTTCATCTTAGGATTTAACCGTCGTTGATGATCAACAACTGGTTTAGCATCTTTCTCCAATTTTATTTTGTGTTGGCATAGAGTGGGACTAATGCCCTTAAGATCATCAAGAGTATATCCAATAGCAACACCGTGCTTCTTCAGAGTTTTCAATAGTTTCTCTTCTTCATGCTCTGAAAGGTTAGCACTAATAATAACAGGATATATCTTATTTTCATCAAGATAAGCATATTTAAGAGTATCGTGTAATTGTTTAAGCTCAAACATGGGATCACCCTTGGGTGGAGGAGGACCCCCTAGGATTTCAACAGGAAAGTTGTGTTTCAAAATAGGTCCTTGCTTAAAGAATACTTCATCTATTTCCCTTCTTCCATTTATAAACATATCATTTTCATGGTCGAGCAAATATTGTTCTAAAGGATCATTAGGAGGCACGACAATAGAAGCAAGACCAACAATTTCATATTTACTAGGCAATTCTTTATCATGGGGTTGTCTATGAAATTTAGCAAAATTAAAGTCATGAGACATATCCCCTAAACCGACAGTAACAATATACTTTTCGCAGTCTATCTTAGCATTAACAATATTCAAGAAGGGTCTACCAAATATAATGGGACAAAAGTCATCTTGTGGGGAACCAAGAACAAGAAACTCAGTAGGATATTTAATTTTTCCACGCAAGACTTCAACATCTCTAACTGTCCCAATTGGTAAAATAATATCTCCATTGGTAAGCTTACTAGTAACATCAATACCTTCTATCTCAGCAGGTGCAATATCATGCATAATTTCTTTGTATAAGGAATGAGGTATTGCACTCACACTAGCACCCATATCACATAAGCCATGATAACAATGATCTCCTATTTTAACAGAAACAACAGGCATGCCAGTAACAGGTCTATGTTTATTTTTAGTATCGGGTCTAGCAATTCTAGCAGCTTCATCACAGAAATAAATAACATGCCCATCAATATTATCTACCAAGAGATCTTTAACCATAGGAATACTAGGTTCAACTTTAATTTGCTCACGGGGTGTAGGTGTTCTAGCATTACTCTTACGAACCATAGTTGAAGTTTAGCATGATCCTTTATTCTAACAGGAAAGGGTGGTTTCTCAATATAAGCAGTAGGAACAATAGGATCAACATTATAAGTAATAGTATTTTCTTCAACTTTAATAGGTTCTACTACCTTTACTTCAATGGGAGGATGATATTTAAACCACTTCTCCTTAGGGAGATCAACATGAGTAGCAAATGATTCACAGTATGAAGCTACTATCTTAGAGTCAAGTCCATATTTAGTGCTAAATTCACGAAAAGCATTAGTATCCATAAAAGATTTAACACAATCGAACTTAGGGGTTATACCTGACTTCTTACCTTCTCGAGTTCCCAATCTTTAGAGTTACATTTAATTCTTTCCAATAAATCCCATTTGAATTCAATAGTCTTCATCATAAAAGAACTAGTACAAGAAGTATCGAGCATGGAGCGATCATTATGAGAAAGCTGAGCATAAAATTTTTGAATAATAATTTCTCTTGATAGCTCATGATTGGGGAATGAATATAACATTGACTTAAGCCTCCCCCAAGCTTGAGCGATACTTTCTCCTTCACGTGGCCAAAAATTATATATATAATTACGATCACGATGAACCAGATGCATAGGATAAAACTTCTGATGAAATTCCAATTTCAATCGGTTGTAGTTCCATGATCCAATATCATCACATAGCCTAAACCATATCAATGCCTTCCCTTCAAAGATAAAGGGAAGACCTTCTTCTTGACAACATCCTCGGGCATACCTGGAAGCTTAAATAATCCACAAACTTCATCCACATAGATTAGGTGCATATCGGAATGTAATGTTCCATCTCCTGTATAGGGATTAGCTAGCAGTTTCTCTATCATACCCGAATGAATTTCAAAGTAAATATTTCCAGTAGGTTCAGTAGGTTGAGGAGCAACTCTTTGCTCTTCTGGTCGGGGTGAAGATACCCCGAACAAGCCCCTCAAAGGATTATTTTCCATAGTAACAAGTGACAATAAATTTCAGCACACTATATAAATGTTTCCTTACCAAATTCCACTTACCAAAGGCGCTTCACTCCACGGCAATGGCGCCAGAAAAGAGTCTTGATGACCCACAAGTATAGGGGATCTATCATAGTCCTTTCGATAAGTAAGAGTGTCGAATCCAATGAGGAGCAGAAGGAAATGACAAGCGGTTTTCAGTAAGGTATTCTCTGCAAGCACTAAAATTATCAGTAACAGATAGTTTTGTGATAAGGTAATTCGTAATGGGTAACAAGTAACAAAAGTAGCAAGGTGCAGCAAGGTGGACCAATCCTTTTTGTAGCAAAGGAAAAGCCTGGACAAACTCTTATATAAAGCAAAGCACTCTCGAGGACACATGGGAATTATTGTCAAGCTAGTTTTCATCACACTCATATGATTCACATTCGTTACTTTGATAATTTGATATGTGGATGGACCGGTGCTTGGGTATTGCCCTTCCTTGGACAAGCATCCCACTTATGATTAACCCCTCTCGCAAGCGTCCACAACTACGAAAGAAGAATTAAGGTAAACCTAACCATAGCATGAAACATATGGATCCAAATCAGCCCCTTACGAAGCAACACATAAACTAGGGTTTAAGCTTCTGTCACTCTAGCAACCCATCATCTACTTATTAATTACCAATGCCTTCCTCTAGGCCCAAATCATGGTGAAATGTCATGTAGTCGACGTTCACATAACACCACTAGAGTAGAGACAACATACATCTCATGAAAATATCGAACGAATACCAAATTCACATGATTACTTATAACATGACTTCTCCCATGTCCTCAGGAACAAACATAACTACTCACAAAGCACATTCATGTTCATAATCAGAGGGGTATTCATATGCATTAAGGATATGAACATATGATCTTCCACTAAATAAACCAGCTAGCATCAACTACAAGGAGTAATTAACACTACTAGCAACCCACATGTACCAATCTGAGGTTTTGAGACAAAGATTGGATACAAGAGTTGAACTAGGGTTTGAGAGGAGATGGTGCTGGTGAAGATGTTGATGGAGATTGACCCCCTCTCAATGAGAGGATCGATGGTGATGATGATGGCGATGATTTTCTCCTCCCAGAGGGATGTTTCCCTGGCAGAACAGCTCCGCCGGAGCCCTAGATTGGTCCTGCCCAGGTTGCGCCTCAAGACGGTGGCGCTTCGTACTAAAAGCTTCTTTCTGATTTTTTTTCCAGGACAAAAGACACCATGTAGAAGAAGATGGACGTCGGGGGCCTTCCAGGGAGCCCACGAGGCAGGGGCGCGCCCAGGGGGTAGGGCACGCCCTGCAGCCTCATGGATGACTGGTGGCCCCCCTCTGGTGCTTTATTCGCCCAATATTTTTAATATATTCCAAAACTTATTTTCTCGGAGTTTAGGACTTTTGGAGTTGTGCAGAATAGGTCTCTAACATTTGCTCCTTTTGCAGCCCAGAATTCCAGCTGCCGGCATTCTCCCTCTTCATGTAAACCTTATAAAATAAGAGAGAAAAGGCATAACTATTGTGACATAACGTGTAATAACAGCCCATAATGCAATAAATATTGATATAAAAGCATGATGCAAAATGGACGTATCACATAGCCATTCCGAGATATATTGCCATGCAACTTCCACTGCTTCTGTTTTGATGAC
Source organism: Triticum aestivum (assembly GCF_018294505.1). NCBI lineage: Eukaryota > Viridiplantae > Streptophyta > Magnoliopsida > Poales > Poaceae > Triticum > Triticum aestivum. The sequence continues at coordinate 617,617,232 of NC_057801.1, forward strand.
TTGAGCATTCAGTGTCATATTGCTTTGCATGATCATATAGCTGACATAGTAGTTGTGGCTCAGCCACCGTTCATCATTTTTCATACATGTTACGCTAGATCATTGCACATCCTGGTACACTGCCAGAGGCATTCATATAAAGTCATATTTTGTTATAGGTATCAAGTTGTAATTTTTTATTTCTTTTGAGTTATAAGTAAATAGAAGTGTGATGATCATCATTATTCATTTTTAGAGAAGTGCCCTAGTGAGGAAAGGATGATGGAGACTATGATTCCCCCACAAGTCGGGATGAGACTCCGAACAATGAGAGAAAAAAGGAAAAAAAGAAAATAAATGAAAGAAAAAAGGAAAAAAAGAAAGAAAAAAGGAAAAAAGAGAGAAGGGGCATTGTTAGTATCCTTTACCACACTTGTGCTTCAAAGTAGCACCATGTTTTTCATATGGAGAGTCTCCTATGTTGTCACTTTCATATACTAGTGGGAATTTTTCATTATAGGATTAGATGCACACCCACTTAGTTTTCATACACTTATAGCTCTTAGTGCATTCGTTGCATGGCAATCCCTACTCGTCGCATTGATATCTATTGATGGCATCTCCATAGCCCGTTGGTTAGCCACGTTGATGTGAGACTTTATTAGTTTTTTGTCTTTTTTATATTTACCCCTATCACCATACTATATTCCACCCGTAGTGCTATATCCATGGCTTGCGCTCATGTATTGCGTGAGAGGTGAAAAAGCTGAAGCGCGTTAAAAGTATGAACCAAATTCTCGGCTTATCATCGGGGTTGTGCATGATAAATACTTTGTGTTAATAAGATAGAGCATGACAAACCTATATGATTTTGTAGGGATAACGTTCTTTAGCATTGATATTTTGAAAGACATGATTGTTTATTGGGATGTCTGAGTATTGATGTCTTTATGTCAAATTACAGACTACTGCTTTGAATCACTTATGTCTTAATATTCATGCCATGATTAGATATATGATCAAGTTTATGCTAGGTAGCATTCCACACAAAAATTATCTTTTTTATCATTTACCTACTCGAGGACGAGCAGGAATTAAGCTTGGGGATGCTGATACATCTCCGTCGTATCTATAATTTTTGATTGTTTCATGCCAATATTATACAACTTTCACATACTTTTGGCAACTTTTTATATGATTTATTGGACTAACCTATTGATCTAGTGCCCAGTGCCAGTTCCTGTTTTTTTCATGTTTTTTGTATCGTAGAAAATCCATATCAAACAAAGTCCAAAAGCGATAAGAATTTATGAAGAATTATTTTGGAATTTATGTGATTTTTGGGAGGTGGAATCAACACAAACGGGGGGCTCACAGAGCCCACAACCCACTAGGACGCGCCTGGGGGCCCAGGCGTGCCCAGGTGTCTTGTGCCCTCCTCGAAGGTCGGTTGGGGCCCTTCTTCTGGTGCAAGAAAGATAATTTATGGAAAAATTCGTGTAAAAATTTCAGCACAATCGGAGTTACGGATCTCCAGGAATTTAAGAAATCGTGAAGGGCCAGATTTGGGGAATGCGAAACAGAAGAGAACAAAGAGGGAGATCCAATCTCGGAGGGGCTCCCGCCCCTCACCGCCATGGAGGTCATGGACCAGAGGGTGATCCCTCCTCCCATCTAGGGGGATGCCAAGGAATAAGAAGAAGGAGGGTGTCGTGGAATTAACACGTCAGATGTCCTTAGTGTCAGGACTTAGTCGCGAGGCCAACACATCTATGTGGTAGCTTGAGAGGGGTTGATCGGGACGAGAGACGCAACACGCAAGACAAGGATTTAGACAGCTTCGGCCCCCGGGAAACATCATCCGGTAACAACCCTACATGCTGTTTGTGGCTAGGTCTCATTATGCTCATGAGAGGAGTCGCCGTAAGCCGGTTCCCCCTTTGTGTCTAGCCCTAGATATTGTTTCCTCTTTTTTCCCCCTCCCCTTTGGGAAGCCCTGCCCCTCCTTATATAAGTTAGAGGGGCGGCTTACATGTGGAGTCCTAGTAGGACTATGACTAGTTTATCTTTTCTTACAAGTTGAGTACAAGTCCGGGTCTTGCTTTCTTGCTCTTAAGCCGGCCTACCATAACGTAAGCCGACCTTCTGGGCCTTGAGTCTCTTGGGCCCCCGGGTCTTGTCGCTCCTCTGATCCTCTTGCCAGGCCACCCTTAAGTCGCCAGGATCGGGCGGGTCACTTATTGTATCGTCCAGCCAGGGCGGGTCATCAGTGAGTCGCCAAGTCCGGCCGGGTTATACTTTCGGCCGGGTTACACCGCGGGGTATATCCCCGACATTAGCCCCCAAGTTTAGCTTGGATTTATCCATGGTAAACTTATGCTGCAAAATAAACACAAGAACAAATTTGACAGGTTGTGCTCCGGGTTAAGAATTCTTATAAACCGGCACTTGAACATCCCTAAGTCCTTGTCATTTCCTTCTTCTAGAAAATCTGGGTCAATAGACCGGCTTCACAATCAATTCGATGATGTTGGTTTCTCACAGAAAAAATGTTGTGAAGAATAATCCACTTGAGTTGGCTTCCAAGGCGCCGGGTTAAACAATTTTGGTCTTCAAGTACTCATCTGATATTCAGCTGGCTTGAAGATATAAAACTTGCCGGTTTATCATTACCCAAAAACTCCGGGTTATAAAGACTGATGATATCGAGTCGTAACTGTTGTTGACCCCGGGTCATAATGATTGGTGATGCCAGGTCAATCTGGTTTGCTCAAAAACTAAAAATTGGAAGATATTTCTCCCTTATATCCATATTACCTATAGCCCCCAAGTGCCGAGTTGTCATGCTTGCAGCAACCTGGGACTTGTAACTGCCATATGCTCATAAAACTTCAACCAGTGTAACCCCCAAGGGCCGGGTCATTATGCAATAATGAGCAGGGACTTTGTAAATATAACCATGTAAATTTGAACAACAATGTGTAGCCCCCAAGGGCCGACTTAGTAAGATAATACTGAGCTGGGACTTTGCATATAATTAATAATGACATCATATAATATAGTCTCCACCATGGGGCTTGAACCCATGTCCACAAGGTTAAGAGCTTTGTGCTTTACCAACTGAGCAATGGATCCTTCCATATAATGGATTGAGACTTGTATACCTTGAACTGTTGACAGGAGCAATTGGTAGCCCCCAAGGGCCGACTCATTACGATGGGATGAGTCGGGTCTTCAATGAGATGAGCAAAAATGACTTTGCATTAGCCCCCAAGTGTCATGGTGCATGCTTGCAGCAACATGAGACTTGCATATTTGATGTACCCTCAATTTGAATAATGTAGCCCCCAAGTGCCGGGTCGTAAGCCTGCAGCGACTCAGGACTATTCCTTCCAGTGTAAAAGAAATCATATCCATTGATAAAAATAATAGCCGTTGCGCTAAAGCGACTTTGAAAACCTCAATCATAGCACTGGTTATTGATAATCACAATAGAAATCCAGCCATGTTGGCTACTTGAGATTTGAATAATATAATCCAGTATGAAAACCTCAATCATTCAATATCATCATGAAAATCCAGCCATGTTGGCTATTAAAGATTTGAATAACCCGGTTTGAGAACCTCAATCATTCAATATCATCACGAAAATCCAGCCAAATTTGGCTATTTAAAGATTTCAAATACCTTATCTGTTGACAAGCAAATCCGGAGTTTAAATACCCGGCGGCTCTTGGCCGATGGCGATTTAATATGCCTTCATTGTAAACCGGAATTTTTATGACCCGGCGGCTTATAGCCTTTTGAGAAAAATCCAGAACGGATAATTATTTTGAAGCATCAACTTTGGTAATGAGCTTGAACTTAATCATTTATATGCCATATTTCTGCAAATCCTGCAAAGAGTTTAAACAACCTATGCCCTGGCGACTTAACGTCAAAGGCCAAGACGGGTAACTACCCAAATGTAGTCTTATCCTGCACACAAGTAAATCACAAGATCCCTATGATCCTTCGAATGATACCGCCGGCTTAGGTGACCCGGACAGTGAAGTCAAGTCTGTAAGAGCCGACACATATGATATTTGAAGCTTCTGATTCAAATACGATCAGTAAACCGTTGCAAAGGGGTTAAGCTAAGATTTGGATACGATCATATAGCCTCCAATGGCGTTGGTGTTGCCGATCAAAGTGGGTATCGACAGCTATGTTCTCTTTGGTTCGAATACGACCTATGTTTGAACTGGAAGCCTCCAAATGATCATTGTGATATTGAATGTGTACTGCCGGCTTACATGACCTGTGTAATAAGGGTGATACCCTCAATTCTTAGAAACCAATGCTTCCATATGAATGATGGTTGTCATAAGCTGGCGACTTATAGTCAAAATTCAAGCTGGGTTAATCATAAAGCATTTATATACATTTGAGAGATAATCCCCAAAAAGGTCTTAAGTTAAATAATTGTGGCTGCAATAATCTTTACCCAAGATAGAATAAAACTTTTTGAGGCTTCTGATTCGGATACGATCAGTAAATCGTTCCAAAGGGGTTAAGCTAAGTTTCAGATACGATCACATAGCCCCCAGTGGCTTGGCGATGCTGATCAAATGGGTATCGACAGTTATGTTCTCTTTGGTTCGAATATGACCTATTTTTGAACAGGAAGCCCCCAAGTGACCATAAGAGTTGTTTAACGACGCTGATTCGAATACGATCCATGTCGATTCCCAAAGGGGTTGAGCTATGATTCGGATACGATCAAGAAGCCCCCAAGTAGGTTCAGCAATTTGCTAATCAAAAGGGTATCGACAGCTATGTTCTCTTTAGTTCGGATACGACCTATATTTGAATAGGAAGCCCCCAAATGACCAATTTTTTTTGGCATTGCGCCAATCAAGAGGGTACTTATGGCTATGCCCGATGAGCAGGAAGCCCCCAGTGACCATAATAAGATAAGCCGTAAAGCAGGATACCCATGTTTTGAACCGGAATTTCTTAAACCGAATATTGAGATCCTCAAAGCTTTGTAAGGGACAAATTTACCTTGATCCGGATGTTGAACCGGCTTTGAGAGCTTCAAAGCTTTGCAGAAGAGAGATGTCTCTTGAACCGCATTTTAAACCGGAATTTTCATCAGTATGGTAGTGTCCTCCGGAACCGAGTTATCATCCCCTCCCATGACCCGGAGTTCCCAAGTCATGTCCGTGTAGCCCCCGAGTTTTAGACTACTCGAGGAGTTGGCTTGAGATTCTCCATATTTGACCGTGATATAAACCGGTATGAGTCGTTCAACATCTCAGTGACATAACTTTCCTGCACTGGAGAACTTGCAAGCTAGAGTAATTGCTCTTTTAAAGAAAGCAATATATAATATAAAATATACTGGATGGATTTCACCTGATGTGTTGAGCCGAAATTAATCCTCGCAGAGTTGATGATCACTGCGGCAAAGTTGAAATCAATAACGGGTGAGTCGGCCGCGGTGTTGTAAACTGGCGTGATCATAAAAGACGACCAGTGCATTTAAACCAGCACGGTCGCGAGAGACGGCCACAACGTTGTAAGCCGGTGCGATCAAGAGAGACGGCCATGGCGTTGTAAGCCGGTGCAGGAGTCCGTTGAGTAACGACGACCACCTGTGCCAAAAAAATGTTGGCGTGTCTCCACCTCCATGGCATAATATCACTTTTTGTCATAAATGATTGCCCTGCATAAACAATATTTGCAGACCAAGGCAAAGATAAACTTGTTCTTTGACAAAAACAACATGTAATAATAAAACAAACTTGGATGGATATCACCTAATTTGTTTAGGCCAAAAATAACTCGCCATGAAACTGATGATCCCTAGGTGACACCAAAATCCCTCACAGGTGAACCGGCTGCTGGAACAAACTGATAAACCGGCCATGGCGTTTGTAAGCCGGTGCGGACGAGCAAGTTGTCATCCATGTTGTAAGCCGGTGATAACATGCGAACCAGCCACGAGGGCGAGCGGGCAAGTCATCCGTGGCGTTGTAAGGTGGTGCTGACAGGCAAGCCGGCCGGCGCGTCGACGTAAACCGGACCGCAGGGGCGAGGGTTGTATATAACAACACTAGGCAGAGTGGTTGTTTTCAAAAAAGTAACAGGTATTGATAAAAGTAAACCGGATGGATATCACCTGGTATTTTTTGCCGGATGCTGGCGCCGGATAATGCATAGTGCTTCTTTTGTTTTTTGACAAAAGAGTTTAATCGGTTCTGTGTCTTCTAGTGCCTGAGCTCTCCACATAACCCGGCCGGCACTTTTTGAGTCAGAATTTTTGGAGCCAGAACTTCTTGATAATCCGGCCAGAACCTTTGATAACCCAGAACTTTTTTACCGGAACCTCTTGATAATTGATATTCCGGAACTTTTCAACCGGTACCTCTTGATAATCCGGAACTTTTCTGTAGCCTAAGTCGGAACTCTTTGGTGACTTAGATGGAACCTTTCGTCGAGGCGGTCAGCACTTTTCATCGATTCAGACGGAACCTTTCAACTAGGCGGTCGGAACTTTTCGCCGATTCAGACGGAACCTTTCATCGAGGCAGTCGGAACCTTTTTGGCGACTTAGACAGAAACCTCCGATAAGTCGACCGGAACTTCTTCAATAAGCAGGGCAGAGCTTCTCGATCCCTGGGATAGCGCCCTTCAAGAACTCAACACCACCATGCGCGGGCCCCACGGTGGGCGCCAACTGTCGTGAAATTAACACGTCAGATGTCCTTAGTGCCAGGACTTAGTCACGGGGCCAACGCATCTATGTGGTAGCTTGAGAGGGGTTGATCAGGACGAGAGATGCAACACGGAAGACAAGGATTTAGACAGCTTCGGGCCCCGGGAAACATCATCCGGTAACAACCCTACATGCTGTTTGTGGCTAGGTCTCATTATGCTCATGAGACGAGTCGTCGTAAGCCGGCTCCCCCTTTGTGTCTAGCCCTAGATATTGTTTCCTCTTTTTCCCCCTCCCCTTTGGGAAGCCCTGCCCTCCTTATATAAGTTAGAGGGGCGGCTTACATGTAGAGTCCTAGTAGGACTATGACTAGTTTATCTTTTCTTACATGTAGGGTCTTGCTTTCTTCCTCTTAAACCGGCCTACCATAACGTAAGCCGGCCTTCTGGGCCTTGAGTCTCTTGGGCCCCCGGGTCTTGTCGCTCCTCTGATCCGCTTGCCAGGCCACCCTTAAGTCGCCAGGATCGGGTGGGTCACTTATTGTATCGTCCAGCCAGGGCGGGTCATCAGTGAGTCGCCAAGTCCGGCCGGGTTATACTTTCGGCCGGGTTACACTATGGGGTATATCCCCGACAGAGGGGGCTCTCTCCCTCTCTCTCCCGGTGGCGCCGGAGTGCCGCCGGGGCTAGGATCGTGACGTGGATCTACATCAACAATCTTGCTACCGTCAACACCAAGTCTCTCCCCCTCTATGCAGCGGTGTCACACCCCTTCTCTCTATTGTAATCTCTACTTAAATATGGTGCTCAACTCCATATATTATTTCCCAGTGATATTTGGCTATCCTATGATGTTTGAGTAGATCCGTTTTGTCCTGTGGGTTAATTGTGATCTTGGTTGGTATGATTATATATTTTATTTATGGTGCTGTCCTATAGTGCCCTCCGTCTCGCGCAAATGTGAGGGCCCCCCGCTGTAGGGTTTTGCAATATGTTCATGATTTTCTTATTGTCAGTGTTGCGGGGGTGACAACAGCCTGAACGCGGATATGTGGGTTATGGTGTATGGGAGTAAAGCAGACTTGATACTCAATGCTATGGTTGGGTTTCTCGACCTTCATTATCTTTAGTAGTTGTGGATGCTTTCTAGGGGTCCAATCAGAAGTGCACATGATCCAAGTAGAGAAAGTATGTTAGCTCATGCCTCTCCCTCATATAAAATTGCAAGAATGATTACCGATACTTGTTATCGATTGCCCAGGACAAATGACCTTCTTATTGACAAAAGCTATCTGCTTTTCTTACCTAGCAACTTACTCGTAGTTTTATTCTCGTAAAGTATTCGTAGTTTTATTCTTGCAAAATAGTTTCACACTTGTTTTAGGTAAAGCAAACGTCAGGTGTGCATAGAGTTGTATCGGTGGTCGATAGAACTTGAGGGAATATTTGTTCTGCCTTTAGCTCCTCGTTGGGATCGACACTCTTATTTATCGCAGAAGGCTACAAATGATCCCCTATACTTGTGGGTTATCAGTGCTCTCAGCCATTAGGGGAGCGTAGATGGCAAAGTTCCTCGACACCAAGCAGCTGGCTCCGCCCATGACCATTAAGGTCACCGGCGATGACGGCAAAACCAAGACCAAGGCGCTGAACCCTGAGTTTGGTGTGTGGTATGCATGGGATCAGTAGGTTTTCTCGTACCCGCTGACCATGTTGCCACGTGATACGTCTCCAAGGTATCTATAATTTTTGATTGTTCCATGCTATTATATTATCTGTTTTGGATGTTCAATATGCTATTTATATTATATTTGGGACTAAGCTATTAACCGGGAGCTCAGTGCCACTTTCTGCTTTTTGCCTGTTTTAGAGTTTCACAGGAAAGGAATACCAAACGGAGTCCAAACAGAATGAAACTTTCACGATGATCTTTCTTGGACCAGAAGCAAACTAGGAGACTTGGACATAAAGTCGGAGACTCAACGAGGCGGCCACGAGGGTGGATGGCGCGCCCTCGTGGGCCCCTCGGAGCTCTCCTAACCTAGTTCCTTCGCCTATATATACTGTTATACCCTAAAACATCAGGGGGAGCCATGAAACCACTTTTCCACCGCCGCAACCTTCTGTACCGGTGAGAACCCATCTAGGGGCCTCTTCCGGCGTCCTGTCGGAGGGGGATTCAATCACAGAGGGCTTCTACATCAACACCATTACCCTTCCGATGAAGCGTGAGTAGTTTACCATAGACCTATAGGTCCATAGCTAGTAGCTAGATGACTTCTTCTCTCTCTTTGATTCTCAATACCATGTTCTCCTCGATATTCTTGGAGATCTATTTGATGTAATATTCTTTTGCGGTGTGTTTGCCCAGATCCGATGAATTGTGGATTTATGATCAGATTATCTATGAATATTATTTGAGTCTTCTTTGAATTCTTATATGCATGATTTGATATCTTTGCAAGTCTCTTCAAATTATCGGTTTAGTTTGGCCTACTAGATTGGTTTTTCTTACAATGGGAGAAGTGCTTAGCTTTGGGTTCAATCTTGCGGTGTCCTTTACCAGTGACGGTAGGGGCAACAAGGCACGCATTGTATTGTTACTGTTGAGGATAAAAAGATGGGGTTTTCGTCATATTGCTTGAGTTAATTCCTCTACCTCATGTCCTCTTACTTAATGCGTTACTCCGTTCTTTATGAACTTAATACTCTAGATGCATGCTGGATAGCGGTCGATGTGTGGAGTAATAGTAGTAGATGCAGAATCATTCCGGTCTACTTGACACAGATAGGATGCCTATGTTCATGGTCATTGCCTTAGATATCGTCATAATTATGCGCTCTTCTATCAATTGCTCGGCAGTAATTTGTTCACCCACCATAATATTTGCTATCTTGAGAGAAGCCACTAGTGAAACCTATGGCCCTCGAGTCTCTTTTCCATCATCTAAGTTCTCTTTTAGGTCATACTAGTTTCTGATTTACTATTTTTCAATCTTTTACTTTCCGATCTATAAACCAAAAATTACCAAAAATATTTACTTTACCGTTTATCTATCTCTACCACATCTCACTTTTGCAAATAACCGTGAAGGGATTGGCAACCCCTTTATCGTGTTGGGTGCAAGTTGTTGATTGTTTGTTCAGGTATTCGGTGAATTGTGCGTTGTCTCCTACTGGATTGATGCCTTGGTTCTCAAACTGAGGGATATACTTACTCTACTTTGCTGCATCACCCTTTCCTCTTCAAGGGAAAAACCAACACAAGCTCAAGAGGTAGCAGGAAGAATTTCTAGCGCGGTTGACGGGGAGATCTACGCCAAGTCAAGCCATACCAAGTACCCATCATAAAACTCTCCTCTCTTGCATTACATTATTCGCCATATGCCTCTCGTTGTCCTCTCCCCCACCTCTAAAACGATTTTCGAAAAGATTTGCCTTTTCTTCGCCCCTCTTTCGTTCGTCTTCTTTGCTTGCTTATTCTGTGTTTGTGTGTTGGATTTCTTGCTTTGTCATGATGGCTCAAGATAATACCAAATTGTGTCACTTTTCCAATACCAACGACAATGATTTTATTAGCACTCCGATTGCTCCCACAACTAATGCCGAATCTTGTGAAATTAATGCCACTTTGCTGAATCTTTTTACGAAAGATCCATTTTCTGGCCTTCCTAGTGAAGATGCCGCATCCCATCTAAACAATTCCATTGATTTGTGCGATATACAAAAGAAGAAATATGTGGATAATGATATTGTTAATTTGAAGTTATTTCTGTTTTCTCTTAGAGATTGTGCTAAAACTTGGTTTTCATCTTTTCCTAAAAATAGTATTGATTCATGGAATAAGTGTAAAGATGCTTTCATCTCTAAGTATTTTCCTCCCGCTAAGATCATCTCCCTTAGGAACGATATTATGAATTTTAAGCAACTTGATCATGAGCATGTTGCACAATCTTGGGAGAGGACGAAATTGATGATACGAAATTGCCCTACACATGGTTTGAATATGTGGATGATTATACAAAATTTTGATGCCGGATTGAATTTTGCTTCTAGAAATATTTTAGATTCGGTCGCGGGGGGAACTTTTATGGAAATTACTTTAGGAGAGGCCACTAAGCTCCTAGATAATATCATGGCTAATTATTCTCAATGGCACACTGAAAGATGCACTAGTAAAAAAGTTCATGCGATTGAAGAGATTAATGTTTTGAGTGAAAAGATGGATGAACTTATGAAATTATTTGCTAATCAGAGTGTTTCCTCTGATCCTAATGATATGCCTTTGTCCACTTTGATTGAGAATGATAATGAATCTATGGATGTGAATTTTGTTGGTAGGAACAATTTTGGTAACAACGCATATAGAGGCAATTTTAATCCTAGGCCGTTTCCTAGTAATTCCTTCAACAATTCTTATGGAAATTTTAATAATATGCCCTCTGATTTTGAGAATAGTGTTAAATAATTTATGAGTTCGCAAAAGAATTTTAATGCTTTGATTGAAGAAAAATTTCTCAAGATTGATGATTTGGCTAGGAACATGGATAGAATTTCTCTTGATGTTGATTCTTTGAAACTCAGATCTATCCCACCTAAGCATGATATCAATGAGTCTCTCAAAGCCATGAGAATTTCCATTGATGAGTGCAAATAAAGAACCGCTAAGATGCGTGCAAAAAAAGATTGGTTTGTAAAAGAGTGTTCTTCTAGTTTTCGTGATAATAATGATGAAGATCTAAAAGTGATTGATGTGACTCCTATTTATTCTTTGTTCTCCAATATTAATATTGATAAGGATGGGACTGGAGATAGTCAAATTTAGTTAAAAGGCGTCCCAATGATTCAGAGTTTTTTGATCTAGATGCACAAATTGATAAAAGTGGGATTGGAGAGGTCAAGACTTTAAGTAGCAACAAACCCACTCTTTTGGATTTCAAGCAATTTAATTATGATAATTGTTCTTTAAAAGATTGTATTTCCTTGTTGCAATCTATGTTGAATTCTTCTCATGCTTATAATCATAACAAAGCTTTTACTAAACATATCGTTGATGCTATGATGCAGTATTGTGAAGAAAAGCTTGAATTAGAAGTTTCTATCCCTAGAAAACTTTATGATGAGTGGGAACCTACTATTACGATTAAGATTAAAGATTATGAATGCCATGCTTTGTGTGATTTGGGTGCTAGTGTTTCCACGATTCCAAAAACTTTGTGTGATATGTTAGGTTTCCATGAATTTGATGATTATTCTTTAAGTTTGCATCTTGCGGATTCCACTATTAAGAAACCTATGGGAAGGATTAATGATGTTACTATTGTTACAAATAGGAATTATGTGTCCGTAGATTTCATTGTTCTTGATATAGATTGCAATCCTACATGTCCTATTATTTTTGGTAGACCTTTCCTTAGAATGATTGGTGCAATTATTGATATGAAAGAAGGAAACATTAGATTCCAATGTACGTTAAGAAAAGGTATGGAACAATTTCCTAGGAAGAAAATTAAATTGCCATATGAATCTATTATGAGAGCCAGTTACGGATTGCATGCCAAAGATGACAATACTTAGATCTATTCCCGTTTTTATGCCTAGCTAAGGGCACTAAACAATAGCGCTTGTTGGGAGGTAACCCAATTTTATTTTTCTTCTTTGATTTTTGTTCCTGTTTAGTAATAAGTAATCCATCTAGCCTCTGGTTAGATGTGGTTTTATGTTTTAATTAGTGTTTGTGCCAATTTAAACCTTTAGGATAGCTTATGGTGATAGTTGTGTTGATCCTGCTGAAAATCAGAAACTTTTGCGCCCAGGAAAATAATTTTCATAATTCACAAAAACGTGATTTTGATATGATTCTTTTTGATATGGATTGGTACACACATTTCTCAGGTTTTACTAATTTATCAGGATTTTTGGAGTTACAGAAGTATTCGAGAGTTACATATTACTACAGAATGTTCTGTTTTTGACAGATTCTGTTTTTCGCGTGTTGTTTGCATATATTCGAGAGTTACATATTACTACAGAATGTTCTGTTTTTGACAGATTCTGTTTTTCGCGTGTTGTTTGCATATTTTGATGAATCTATGGGTAGTATCGGGGGGTATGAACCATGGAAAAGTTGGAATGCAGTAGATATTACACCAATGTAAATAAAGAATGAGTTTTCATTGGTACCTTAAAGTGGTGATTTATTTCCTATACTAACGGAGCTCATGAGATTTTCTGTTGTGTTTTGTGTTGTGAAGTTTTCAACTTTTGGGTAAGGATTTGATGGACTATGGAATACGGAGTGGAAAGAGCCTAATATTGGGGATTCCCAAGGCACCCCAAGGTAATATTCAAGGACAACCAAAGGCCTAAGCTTGGGGATGCCCCTGAAGGCATCCCCTTCCGGGGCATCCCCTCTTTCGTCCTCGTCTATCAGTAACTTTACTTGAGGCTATATTTTTATTCACCACATGATATGTGTTTTGCTTGGAGCATCTTGTATGATTTGAGTCTTTGCTTTTTAGTTTACCATAGTCATCCTTGTTGTACACACCTTTTGGGAGAGACACGCATGAATTATGATTTATTAGAATACTCTATGTGCTTCACTTATATCTTTTGAGCTAGACAATATTGCTCTAGTACTTCACTTATATCATTTTAGAGCACGGCGGTGGCTTTATTTTATAGAAATTTATGAACTCTCATGCTTCACTTATATTATTTGAGAGTCTATTAGAACAGCATGGTAATTTGCTTTGGTTATAAATTTAGTCCTAATATGATAGGCATCCAAGAGGGATATAATAAAAACTTCCATATGAAGTGCATTGAATACTATGAGAAGTTTGATTCTTTATGATTGTTTCGAGATATGAAGATGGTGATATTAGAGTCATGCTAGTGGAGTAATTGTGAATTTGATAAATACTTGTGTTGAGGTTTGTGAGTCCCGTAGCATGCATGTATGGTGAACCGTTGTGTAACAAATTTGGAGCATGAAGTATTTCTTTGATTGTCATCCTTTGTGTGGAGGTCGGTATTGCGCGATGGTTAATTCTTACCAACCCTTCCCCTAGGAGCATGCGCGTAGTGCTTGGTTTCGATGACTTATAGATTTTTGCAATAAGTATGTGATTTCTTTATGACTAATGTTGAGTCCATGGATTATATGCACTCTCACCCTTCCACATTGCTAGCCTCACTTGTGCCGCGCAACTTTCGCCGGTACCATACACCCACCATATACCTTCCTCAAAACAACCACCATACCTACCTATTATGGCATTTCCATAGCCATTCCGAGATATATTGCCATGCAACTCTCCACTGTTTCGTTTATTATGACACGCTTTATCATTGTCTTATTGCTTAGCAGGATCATGTAGTTGACATCGTATTTGTGGAAGGGCCACCTTTCATAATTCTTTCATACATGTCACTCTTGAGTCATTGCACATCCCGGTACACCGCTAGAGGCATTCACATAGAGTCATATTTTTGTTCTAAGCATCGAGTTGTAATTTTTTTTCGAGTTGTATGTAAATAGAAGTGTGATGAACATCATTATTAGAGCATTGTCCCATGTGAGAAATAAAGAAAAAAAAGAGAAAAGAAAAAAAGAGGCCAAAGAAGCCAGAAAAAAAGAAAGAAAAGAAATAAAAAGAACGAAAAAGAAAAAAATGAGAGAAAAAGAGGGAAGGGGCAATGTTACTATCCTTTTTCCACACTTGTGCTTCAAAGTAGCACCATGATCTTCATGATAGAGAGTCTCTTATTTTGTCACTTTCATATACTAGTGGTAATTTTTTCATTATAGAACTTGGCTTGTATATACCAATGATGGGTTTCCTCAAATGCCCTAGGTCTTCATGAGCAAGCAAGTTGGATGCACACCCACTTAGTTTCTTTCTGAGCTTTCATACACTTACAGCTCTAGTGCATCCGTTGGATGGAAATCCCTACTCACTCACATTATTATCTATTGATGTGCATCTCCATAACCCGTTGATACGCCTAGTTGATTGGAGACTATCTCCCTCCTTTTGTCTTCTCCACAACCACTATTCTATTCCACCTATGCTATGTCCATGGCTCACGCTCATGTATTCGTGAAAGTAGAAAAAGTTTGAGAATACTAAAGTATGAAACAATTGCTTTGCTGAAACCGGGGTTATGCATGATTTGAATATTTTGTGTGACGAATATGGAGCATAGCCAGACTATATGATTTTGTAGGGATAGGCTTTCTTTGGCCATGTTATTTTGAGAAGACATAATTGCCTTGTTATTATGTCAATATTAAACTTTTGTTTTGAATCTTTCGGATCTAAACATTCATGCCGAATTACATGGATAAATATGTCAGGTAGCATTCCACATCAAAAATTCTGTTTTTATCATTTACCTACTCGAGGACGAGCAAGAATTAAGCTTGGGGATGCTTGATATGTCTCCAACGTATCAATAATTTTTGATTGTTCCATGCTATTATATTATCTGTTTTGGATGTTTAATATGCATTTATATGCTAGTTTATATTATTTTTTGGACTAACCTATTAACCGAGAGCCCAGTGCCAGTTTCTATTTTTTTGCCTGTTTTAGAGTTTTGCAGAAAAGGAATACCAAACGGAGTCCATACGGTATGAAACTTCTACGATGATCTTTCTTGGACCAGAAGCAAACCGGGAGACTTGGAGACGGAGTCAGAGACTCAACGACGCAGCCACGAGGGTGGAGGGCGTGCCCTTGTGGGCCCCTCAGAGCTCTCCTGACCTAGTTATTTCGCCTATATATACTCATATACCCCAAAAACATCAGAGGGAGCCACGAACCACTTTTCCACCGCCGCAACCTTCTGTACTCGTGAGATCCCATCTAGGGGCCTTTTCCGGCGTCCTATAGAAGGGGGATTCGATCACGGAGGGCTTCTACATTAACACCATTACCCTTTCGATGAAGAGTGAGTAGTTTACCACAGACCTACGGGTCCATAGCTAGTAGCTAGATGGCTTCTTCTCTCTCTTTGATTCTCAATACCATGTTCTCCTCGATGTTCTTGGAGATCTATTTGATGTAATACTCTTTTGCGGTGTGTTTGCCCTGATCCGATGAACTGTGGATTTATGATCAGATTATCTATGAATATTATTTGAGTCTTCTCTGAATTCTTATATGCATGATTTGATATCTTTGCAAGTCTCTTCGAATTATTGGTTTTGTTTGGCCTACTAGATTGGTTTTTCTTGCAATGGGAGAAGTGCTTAGCTTTGGGTTCAATCTTGAGGTGTCCTTTCCCAGTGACAGTAGGGGCAGCAAGGCACGTATTGTATTGTTTCCACCGAGGATAAAAAGATGGGGGTTTCGTTATATTGCTTGAGTTAATTCCTCTACATCATGTCATCTTACTTAATGTGTTACTCCGTTCCTTATGAACTTAATACTCTAGACTAGATGCATGCTGGATAGCGGTCGATGTGTGGAGTATTAGTAGTTGATGCAGAATCGTTTCGGCCTACTTGACACGGATGTGATGCCTATGTTCATGATTGTTGCCTTATATATCATCATAATTATGCGCTCTTCTATCAATTTCTCGGCAGTAATTCGTTCACCCACCGTAATATTTGCTATCTTGAGAGAAGCCACTAGTGAAAACTATGCCCCCTGGGTCTCTTTTCCATCATCTAAGTTCTCTTTTACATCATACTAGTTTCTGATCTACTATTTTGCAATGTTTTACTTTCCGATCTATAAACCAAAAATACCAAAAATATTTACTTTATCGTTTATCTATCTCTATCAGATTTCACTTTTGAAATTACCGTGAAGGGATTGATAACCCCTTTATCATGTTGGGTGCAAGTTGCTGACTATTTGTGTAGGTATTCAATGACTTGTGCGTTGTCTCCTACTGGATTGATACCTTGGTTCTCTAACTGAGGGAAATACTTACTCTATTTTGCTGCATCACCCTTTCCTCTTCAAGGGAAAAACCAATGCAAGCTCAAGAGGTAGCACCACGCGAGATGGCCATCCAAGTGGCAACTTGCCACACCACGACTGAGCTATGGAATACTGTGCAAGGGATGCTTGCATCGCATACCCGAGCGCAGACCGTCAACGTCAGAATTTCCCTAGCCAATCTTCAGAAGGGCAACTCCACCATCACATAGTATGTTGGTAAGGTCCGAACTCTGTGTGATGAATTAATTGCTTCAGGGAAGATCGTGGGCGAGGAAGAGGTGATCTTCCACATTCTCACTGGACTCGATGAGGAGTTCGACCTGATGGTGTCGGCCATGTGCTCCCGGGTCGAGCCTGTCAGGGTCCCGGAGCTGTTCTCATAGAATTTGAGCTTTGAGACTCACCTGAATCTTCATAGCGAGTCCTCTCAGTTGTTTGCAAATGCAGCGGCGCGTGGACGCGGCTTCAACAAGAACAACAACGCCATCGGCAATGGTGATCGCAGCGGCAGTCGCGGCTTCAACAACAAACTGGCGGCGGTGGTGATCGTGGACGTGGTGGTGACCATGGCCGTGGTCGTGGCAACCCAGGGGACATGGTGGAGGTAGGGGAAACTACTACAACAATAACTCCTTTGCCAAGCCGGTGTGTCGGATCTGTGGTAAACTCGGCCACCCCGCCTGGAAGTGCTGGAAGCGCTACGACTCTTCATATCAAGGATGAGAGGAGCGCTTGGCCAATATGGCTGCTCATTAGTATGGGATTGACACCAACTGGGACATGGACAGTGGTATAACCGACCATATTACCAGTGCTCTGGAAAAGCTGACCGCCCGGGAGAGGTATACAGGCAACGATTAGATTCATACTGCAAACAGATCAGGTATGTTTATTGATCATATTGATTATGCAATGATTTCCACCCTAGATTGTAATCTTCATCTAAAAGATGTTTTTCATGTTCTGTAGGTAACTAAAGATTTGATTTCTACAAGTAAACTTGCTCTTGACAATAACACTATTGTTGAAATTCACCCTCATTTTTTTCTCATCAAGGATCTAGAAACGAGGAAGATTCTTCTTCGAGGCAGGGGTAGAAGAGGTCTCTATCCTGTCAAACACACAGGGGAAAACATCCATATCATGTGCTCAATGTCACCAAACCCCTTTGGAATGGTTGCATCAACATCTAGGTCACCCTTCTTCCATTGTTATTAGGAAGATTCTTAGTGAGAATAAACTCCCATGTGTCAATAATGATAGCAATAAGCATGTATGTGACGCCTGTCAAAAAGGCAAATGTCACCAGTTACCTTATCCTCAATCCTTGAGGGAATCAAAATTTCCTTTGGAACTTATTTTCTCTGATGTATGGGGCCCTGCTGTTGAAACAGTAGGCAGGAAAAAAAATACTATGTGAGTTTCATCGATGATTTTAGTAAATTCACATGGATCTATCTCATCAAGCACAAATCTGAAGTTTTTCAGAAATTACATGACTTCCAAAACCTTGTTGAACGATGTTTTGATAGAAAAATTATTGCTCTTCGAACAAATTGGGAAGGGGAGTACGAAAAATTGAATTCTTTCTTCACCAAAATTGGTATTTCACACCATGTCTCATGCCCTCATGCTCATCAGCAGAATGGGTCAGTTGAGCACAAACACCATCACATTGTTGAAGTTGGCTTATCCTTGCTAGCCCAAGCCTCTATGCCCTTGAAGTTTTGGGATGAGGCCTTTCTTGCTGCAACCTACTTGATCAATAGGGTGCCAAGTAAAGTCATAAATCATGAAACTCCTCTTATGATATTATTTGGTGAAACTCCTAACTACTCTCTCCGGATCTTTGGATGTGCTTGTTGGCCTAATCTGCGTCCTTATAACACTCATAAGCTTCAATTTCGATCAAAGATGTGTGCTTTCCTTGGTTACAATAATTTAAATAAAGTCTACAAGTGCCTTGATATCTCCACAGGACATGTATACATCTCCAGGGATGTGGTATTTGATGAACACCTATTTACCTTTGCTGCCCTTCATCCTAATGTCGGTGCTCGCCTAAGGGCTGAAATTCTCTTACTTCCTCCTCACCTACTTAATCCTACTGATCATGGGGGAGAAACAGTTGCTGGTCATGTGATTAATAGTACTACTAATGGATCTGATGATGCAGGAAGCCGCAGTGAAAAAATGCTAAAAAATGCATCAGAAAATGCTGGATTTGGTCATGATTTTATGCAGCACATAAGGCCAAACCAGCCCAGCACGGAACACAAAGCGGATCCTCCTCCATGTGCTGATTCCGTGAGATCTAGCAGCGCTACATCTGGCGCATGCATGGACTCAAAGGCGGAAGCGCGCACTCCGGCTGGCGCGTCCACTCCGCCTGATGCGAGCAACCCATCCGCGAGTAACACGCGACCAGGCTCGCGGTCGGGTGCGTAGTCTGGCACAGATGCACTTGGTACGTCGCCATCCTGCAAAGATGAGGGGGCACGGACTCCCGGGCAAGTGTCGCCAGGACGTGGTTCGTCACCAACTAGAACTACCTCTCCTGTTTGCGGGACTGACACGTCATTGTCACGGGTGCATATTGTTGGAAATATGCCCTAGAGGAGATAATAAAAGGATTATTATTATATTTTCTTGTTCATGATAATTGTCTTTTATTCATGCTATAATTGTATTATCCGGAAATCGTAATACACGCGTGAATACATAGACCATAACATGTCCCTAGTGAGCCTCTAGTTGACTAGCTCGTTGATCAACAGATAGTCATGGTTTCCTGACTATGGACATTGGATGTCATTGATAACGGGATCACATCATTAGGAGAATGATGTGATGGACAAGACCCAATCCTAAGCATAGCACAAGATCGTGTAGTTCGTTTTTCTAGAGCTTTTCCAATGTCAAGTATCCTTCTTAGACCATGAGATCATGTAACTCCCGGATACCGTAGGAGTGCTTTGGGTGTACCAAACGTCACAACGTAACTGGGTGGCTATGAAGGTGCACTACAGGTATCTCCGAAAGTGTCTGTTGGGTTGACACGGATCGAGACTGGGATTTGTCACTCCGTATGACGGAGAGGTATCTCTGGGCCCACTCGGTAATGCATCATCATAATGAGCTCAAAGTGACCAAGTGTCTGGTCACAGGATCATGCATTACGGTACGAGTAAAGTGACTTGCCGGTAACGAGGTTGAACGAGGTATTGGGATACCGACGATCGAATCTCGGGCAAGTAACGTACCGATTGACAAAGGGAATTGTATACGGGGTTGCTTAAATCCTCGACATCGTGGTTCATCCGATGAGATCATCGAGGAGCATGTGGGAGCCAACATGGGTATCCAGATCCCGCTATTGGTTATTGACCGGAGAGCCGTCTCGGTCATGTCTGCGTGTCTCCCAAACCCGTAGGGTCTACACACTTAAGGTTCAGTGACGCTAGGGTTGTATGAATATGAGTATGTAGCAAACCGAAAGTTGTTCGGAGTCCCGGATGAGATCCCGGACATCATGAGGAGTTCCGGAATGGTCCGGAGGTAAAGAATTATATATAGGAAGTGCAGTTTCGGCCATCGGGAGAGTTTCGGGGGTCACCGGTATTGTACCGGGACCACCAGAAGGGTCCCGGGGGTCCACCGGGTGGGTCCACCTATCCCGGAGGGGCCCGTGGGATGAAGTGGGAGGGGAACCATGCCCTAGTGGGCTGGTGCGCCCTCCCTTGCCCCCCCTACGCCTAGGGTTGGAAACCCTAGGGTGGGGGCGCTTCCACTTGCCTTGGGGGGCACTCCAACCCCCTGGCCGCCCCCCTTGGGAGATCCCATCTCCATGGCCGGCGCCCCCAAGGGAGCCTATATAAGGGGGGGGGAGGGAGGGCAGCCGCACCCTGAAGTCTTGGCGCCTCCCTCTCCCCTGCTACACCTCCTCCTCCCGTAGTCGCTTGGCGAAGCCCTGTCGGAACCGTGCTGCATCCACCACCACGCCGTCGTGCTGCTGGATCTTCATCAACCTCTCCTTCCCCCTTGCTGGATCAAGAAGGAGGAGACGTCACGCTGACCGTACGTGTGTTGAACGTGGAGGTGCCGTCCGTTCGGTGCTAGGATCTCCAATGATTTGGATCACGAAGAGTACGACTCCCTCAACCCCGTTCTCTTGAACGCTTCTGCTCGCGATCTACAAGGGTATGTAGATGCACTCCTCTCTCTCGTTGCTAGATGAACTCATAGATTGATCTTGGTGAACGTAGGAATTTTTTTATTTTATGCAACGTTCCCCAACAGTGGCATCATGAGCCAGGTTTATGCGTAGTTCTCTATTGCACGAGTAGAACACAAATCTGTTGTGGGCGTAGATGTTGTCAACTTTCTTGCCACTACTAGTCTTATTTTGCTTTAGCGGTATTGTGGTATGAAGCGTCCCGGACCGACCTTACATGTACGCGTACGTGAGACAGGTTCCACCGACTGACATGCACTAGTTGCATAAGGTGGTAGCGGGTGTCTGTCTCTCCCACTTAGTTGGACCGGATTCGATGAAAAGGGTCCTTATGAAGTGTAAATAGAAGTTGACAAATCACGTTGTGGTTATTCGTAGGTAAGAAAACGTTCTTGCTAGAACCCTATTGCAGCCACGTAAAAGATGCAACAACAATTAGAGGATGTCTAACTTGTTTTTTGCAGCAATTGCTTTGTGATGTGATATGGCCAAAAGTTTTGATGAATGATGAATGATATATTGTGATGTATGAGATCATGTTCTTGTAATAGGAATCACGACTTGCATGTCGATGAGTATGACAACCGGCAGGAGCCATAGGAGTTGTCTTAATTATTTTATGACCTGCATGTCAATGATTCAACGCATGTAATTACTTTACTTTATTGCTAAACCGTTAGCCATAGTAGTAGAAGTAATAGTTGGCGAGCAACTTCATGGAGACACGATGATGGAGATCATGATGATGGAGATCATGGTGTCAAACCGGTGACGAAGATGATCATGGAGCCCCGAAGATGGAGATCAAAGGAGCTATATGATATTGGCCATATCATGTCACTACTATATAACTGCATGTGATGTTTATTATGTTTATGCATCTTGTTTACTTAGAATGACGGTAGTAAATAAGATGATCCCTTATAATAATTTCAAGAAAGTGTTCCCCCTAACTGTGCACCGTTGCTAAAGTTCGTCGTTTCGAAGCACCAAGTGATGATCGGGTGTGATAGATTCTTACGTTTACATACAACGGGTGTAAGAAAGTTTTACACATGCAAAAACACTTAGGGTTAACTTGACGAGCCTAGCATGTACAGACATGGCCTCGGAACACAGAGACCGAAAGGTCAAACATGAGTCGTATGGAAGATACGATCAACATGGAGATGTTCACCGATGATGACTAGTCCGTCTCACGTGATGATCGGACACAGCCTAGTCGACTCGGATCATGTAACACTTAGATGACTAGAGGGATGTCAAATCTGAGTGGGAGTTCATTAAATAATTTGATTAGATGAACTTAATTATCATGAACTTAGTCTAAAATCTTTGCAAAATATGTCTTGTAGATCAAATGGCCAACGCTCATGTCAACATGAACTTCAACGCGTTCCTAGAGAAAACCAAGCTGAAAGATGATGGCAGCAACTATTCGGACTGGGTCCGGAACCTGAGGGTCATCCTCATAGCTGCCAAGAAAGCATATGTCCTAGATGCACCGCTAGGTGAAGCACCCATCCCAGAGAACCAAGACGTTATGAACGCTTGGCAGTCACGTGCTGATGATTACTCCCTCGTTCAGTGCGGCATGCTTTACAGCTTAGAACCGGGGCTCCAAAAGCATTTTGAGAAACACGGAGCATATGAGATGTTCGAGGAGCTGAAAATGGTTTTCCAAGCTCATGCCTGGGTCGAGAGATATGAGGTCTCCGATAAGTTCAATAGTTGTAAGATGGAGGAAAACAGTTGTGTCAGTGAGCACATACTCAAAATGTCTGGGTTGCACAACCGCCTGTCCCAGCTGGACATTAACCTCCCGGACGAGGCGGTCATTGACAGAATCCTTCAGTCGCTCCCACCGAGCTACAGGAGCTTTGTGATGAACTACAATATGCAGGGGACGGTGAAAACTATTCCTGAAGTATTTTCAATGCTGAAGTCGGCAGAGGTAGAAATCAAGAAATAACATCAAGTGTTGATGGTCAATAAAACCACCAAGTTCAAGAAGGGCAAGGGTAAGAAGAACTTCAAGAAGGACGACAAAGAGGTTGCCGCGCCCGGTAAGCCAGTTGCCGGGAAGAAGTCAAAGGATGGACCCAAGCCTGAGACTGAGTGCTTTTATTGCAAAGGGAAGGGTCACTGGAAGCGGAACTGCCCCAAATACTTAGCAGACAAGAAGGCCGGCAACACTAAAGGTATATGTGATATACATGTAATCGATGTGTACCTTACCAGTACTCGTAGTAACTCCTGGGTATTTGATACCAGTGTCGTTGCTCATATTTGTAACTCACAGCAGGAGCTGCGGAATAAGCGGAGACTGGCGAAGGACAAGGTGACGATGCGCGTCGGGAATGGTTCCAAGGTCGATGTGATCGCCGTCGGCACGCTGCCTCTACATTTACCCACGGGATTAGTTTTAAACCTCAATAATTGTTATTTAGTGCCAAGTTTGAGCATGAACATTGTATCTGGATCTCGTTTAATACGAGATGGCTACTCATTTAAATCCAAGAATAATGGTTGTTCTATTTATATGAGAGATATGTTTTATGGTCATGCCCCGATGGTCAATGGTTTATTCTTATTGAATCTTGAACGTAATGTTACACATATTCATAGTGTGAATACCAAAAGATGTAAAGTTGATAATGATAGTCGCACATCCTTGTGGCACTGCCGCCTTGGTCACATTGGTGTCAAGCGCATGAAGAAGCTTCATGCTGATGGACTTTTAGAGTCTCTCGATTATGAATCATTTGACACATGCGAACCATGCCTCATGGGCAAAATGACCAAGACTCCGTTCTCCGGAACAATGGAGCGATCAACGAACTTATTGGAAATCATACATACTGATGTGTGTGGTCCAATGAGCGTTGAGGCTCGCGGAGGATATCGTTATGTTCTCACTCTCACTAATGACTTAAGTAGATATGGGTATGTCTACTTGATGAAACACAAGTCTGAGACCTTTGAAAAGTTCAAGGAATTTCAGAATGAAGTGGAGAATCAATGTGATCAAAAAATAAAGTTCTTACGATCAGATCATGGAGGAGAATATTTAAGTCACGAATTTGGTACACACTTAAGAAAATGTGGAATCATTTCACAACTCACGCCGCCTGGAACACCTCAGCGTAATGGTGTGTCTGAATGTCGTAATCGCACTCTATTGGATATGGTGCGATCTATGATGTCTCTTACCGATTTACCGCTATCATTTTGGGGATACGCTCTAGAGACAGCTACATTCACTTTAAATAGGGCTCCATCTAAATCTGTTGAGATGACACTGTACGAATTATGGTTTGGGAAGAAACCTAAGCCGTCGTTTCTAAAAGTTTGGGGATGCAATGCTTATGTCAAGAAACTTCAACCTGAAAAGCTCGAACCCAAGTCGGAAAAATGCGTCTTCATAGGATACCCTAAGGAAACCATTGGGTATACCTTCTACTTAAGATCCGAGGGCAAGATCTTTGTTGCCAAGAACGGATCCTTTCTGGAAAAAGAGCTTCTCTCGAAAGGAGTAAGTGGGAGGAAAGTAGAACTCGATGAAGTACTACCTCTTGAACCGGAAAGTAGTGTAGCTCAGGAAAATGTTCCTGTGGTGCCTACACCAACTGGAGAGGAAATTAATGATGATGATCAAGGTACTTCGGATCAAGTTGCTACTGAACTTCGTAGGTCCACAAGGACACGTTCCACACCAGAGTGGTATGGCAACCCTGTCCTGGAAATCATGTTGTTAGACAACGGTGAACCTTCGAACTATGAAGAAGCGATGGCGGGCCCAGATTCCAACAAATGGCTTGAAGCCATGCAATCCGAGATAGTATCCATGTATGAAAACAAAGTATGGACTTTGACAGACTTGCCCGATGATCAGCGAGCGATAGAAAACAAATGGATCTTTAAGAAGAAGACGGACGCGGATGGTAATATTACCATCTATAAAGCTCAACTTGTCGCTAAGGGTTATCGGCATGTTCAAGGGGTTGACTATGATGAGACTTTCTCTCCCGTAGCGAAGCTGAAGTCCGTCCGAATCATGTTAGCAATTGCCGCATACTATGATTATGAGATATGGCAGATGGACGTCAAAACGGCATTCCTTAACGGTCTTAAGGAAGAACTGTATATGATGCAGCCGGAGGGTTTTGTCGATCCTAAGAATGCTAACAAGGTATGCAAACTCCAGCGATTCATTTATGGGCTGGTGGAAGCATCTCGGAGTTGGAACATTCACTTTGATGAGATGATCAAAGCGTTTGGGTTTATGCAGACTTATGGAGAAGCCTGCGTTTACAAGAAAGTTAGTGGGAGCTCTGTAGCATTTCTCATATTATATGTAGATGACATACTTTTGATGGAAAATAATATAGAACTCTTGGACAGCATTAAGGTCTACTTGAATAAGTGTTTTTCAATGAAGGACCTTGGAGAAGCTGCTTACATATTAGGCATCAAGATCTATAGGGATAGATCGAGACGCCTCATAGGTCTTTCACAAAGCACATACCTTGATAAGATTTTGAAGTTCAAAATGGATCAGTTCAAGAAAGGGTTCTTGCCTGTATTGCAAGGTGTGAGATTGAGCTCGGCTCAATGCCCGACCACGGCAAAAGATAAAGAAGAGATGAGTGTCATCCCCTATGCCTCAGCCATAGGATCTATTATGTATGCCATGCTGTGTACCAGACCTGATGTAAACCTTGCCGTAAGTTTGGTAGGAAGGTACCAAAGTAATCCCGGCAAGGAACACTAGACAACGGTCAAGAATATCCTAAAGTACCTGAAAAGGACAAAGGACATGTTTCTCGTTTATGGAGGTGACGAAGAGCTCGTCGTAAAGGGTTACGTCGATGCTAGCTTCCACACAGATCTGGATGACTCTAAGTCACAAACCGGATACGTGTATATGTTGAATCATGGAGCAGTAAGCTGGTGCAATTGCAAGCAGAGCATCGTGGCGGGATCTACATGTGAAGCGGAGTACATGGCAGCCTCAGAGGCAGCACATGAAGCAACATGGATGAAGGAGTTCATCACCGACCTAGGAGTCATACCGAATGCATCGGGGCCAATCACTCTCTTCTGTGACAACACTGGAGCTATTGCCCTTGCCAAGGAGCCCAAGTTTCACAAGAAGACTAGGCACATCATGCGTCGTTTCAACTCCATTCGTGAAAATGTTGAAGATGGAGACATAGATATTTGCAAAGTACATACGGATCTGAATGTCACAGATCCGTTGACTAAACCTCTTCCGCGAGCAAAACATGATCAACACCAGAACTCTATGGGTGTTCGATTCATCACAATGTAACTAGATTATTGACTCTAGTGCAAGTGGGAGACTGTTGGAAATATGCCCTAGAGGCAATAATAAAAGGATTATTATTATATTCCCTTGTTCATGATAATTGTCTTTTATTCATGCTATAATTGTATTATTCGGAAATCATAATACACGTGTGAATACATAGTCCATAACATGTCCCTAGTGAGCCTCTAGTTGACTAGCTCGTTGATCAATAGATAGTCATGGTTTCCTGACTATGGACATTGGATGTCATTGATAACGGGATCACATCATTAGGAGAATGATGTGATGGACAAGACCCAATCCAAAGCATAGCACAAGATCGCGTAGTTCGTTTTGCTAGAGCTTTTCCAATGTCAAGTATCCTTTCCTTAAACCATGAGATCATGTAACTCCCGGATACCGTAGGAGTGCTTTGGGTGTACCAAACGTCACAACGTAACTGGGTGGCTATAAAGGAGCACTACAGGTATCTCCGAAAGTGTCTGTTGGGTTGACTCAGATCGAGACCGGGATATGTCACTCCGTATGACGGAGAGGTATCTCTGGGCCCACTCGGTAATGCATCATCATAATGAGCTCAAAGTGACCAAGTGTTTGGTCACGGGATCATGCATTACGGTATGATAAAGTGACTTGCCGGTAACGAGATTGAACGAGGTATTGGGATACCGACGATCGAATCTCGGGCAAGTAACATACCGATTGACAAAGGGAATTGTATACGGGGTTGCTTAAATCCTCGACATTGTGGTTCATCCGATGAGATCATTGAGGAGCATGTGGGAGCCAACATGGGTATCCAGATCCCGTTGTTGGTTATTGACGGGAGAGCCGTCTCGGTCATGTCTGCGTGTCTATCGAACCCGTAGGGTCTACACACTTAAGGTTCGGTGATGCTAGGGTTGTATGAATATGAGTATGCAGCAAACCGAAAGTTGTTCGGAGTCCTAGATGAGATCCCGGACGTCACGAGGAGTTTCGGAATGGTCCGGAGGTAAAGAATTATATATAGGAAGTGCAGTTTCGGCCATCGGGAGAGTTTCGGGGGTCATCGGTATTGTACCAGGACCACCGGAAGGGTCCCGGGGGTCCACCGGGTGGGGCCACCTATCCCGGAGGGCCCCGTGGGCTGAAGTGGGAGGGGAACCAGCCCGTGCGCCCCCCCTTGGCCCCCCCTGCGCCTAGGGTTGGAAACCCTAGGGTGGGGGGGGCGCCTCCACTTGCCTTGGGGGGCACTCCACCCCCTGGCTGCCGCCCCTCCTTGGGAGATCCCATCTCCAGGGCCGGCGCCCCCCAAGGGGGCCTATATAAAGGGGGGGGGAGGGAGGGCAGCCACACCCTGAAGTCTTGGCGCCTCCCTCTCCCCTGCTACACATCCTCCTCCCGTAGTCGCTTGGCGAAGCCCTGCCAGAACCCTGCTTCATCCACCACCACGCCGTCGTGCTGCTGGATCTTCATCAATCTCTCCTTCCCCCCTTGGTGGATCAAGAAGGAGGAGACGTCACGCTGACCGTACGTGTGTTTAACACGGAGGTGCCGTCCGTTCAGCGCTAGGATCTCCGGTGATTTGGATCACGAAGAGTACAACTCCCTCAACCCCGTTCTCTTGAACGCTTCCGCTCGCGATCTACAAGGGTATGTAGATGCACTGCTCTCTCTCGTTGCTAGATGAACTCATAGATTGATCTTGGTGAAAGTAGTAAATTTTTTATTGTATGCAACGTTCCCCAACACATATCTCCCTTGATAGGACAACATCTAGGGAGAGTTCCCAGGTCTGATCGCGTCCAGAACCGGGTGCAAGATCCTCTGCAGCACTGGGATCTTCTGTGGCTGTTGAACATCAGCGACTTAGTACACAGTCACAAAGAGGTATTTTCAAAATACTTGTTCCTAAAGATGAAACGGCCAGGTATGATAAAAATTTCAAGATGGTAAACTTTGCTGCTACAAGAGAACCTCGTGATCTAGCTGAAGCATTAGATGATAAAAATTGGAAATATGCAATGGAGGTAGAGTATGATGCACTCATGAAAAAACAAACTTGGCATCTAGTCTCACCAAGGAAAGGCAGAAACATTATAGATTGCAAATGGGTGTACAAAATTAAAAGAAATTCTAATGGTAAACTAGACAGATACAAAGCTAGGCTAGTAGCAAAGGGGTTTAAACAATGTTACGGCATTGACTATGAAGAAACTTTTAGTCCATTCGTTAAGGAATCTACTATTAGACTTGTTCTGTCTATTGCTGTTTCCAGGGGATGGACTCCTTGCCAGTTGGATGTATAGAATGCGTTCTTACATGGCATTCTCGAGGAAGAGGTGTATATGAGGCAACCACCTGGGTTTGTGGATGGCACCAAACCACAACATGTGTGTAAGTTGGACAAATCACTATATGGTCTGAAACAGACACCCAAAGCTTGGTACTCAAGACTAAGAACAAAGCTGCAACAACTTGGTTTCTGACCTTCAAGGGGAGATAATTCTTTGTTCTTCTTCAAGAAGAGAAGGTGATCATTTATATGCTTATTTATGTAGATGGCATAATTGTTGCTAGCTCCCCTCAAGAAGCCCCGCAGCTTTGCTTAAAAATCTGAAAAGTGATTTTGTTCTCAAAGACTTGGGAGAATTACATTATTTCCTTGGCATAGAAGAAAACAGATACATGATGGTATATTGTTGACTCAAGAAAAATATGCTAAGGATACTACTCAAGCATGTAGGTATGAAAGACTGTAAACCCTCCAGTACACCTTTGTCTACAACGGAAAAATTGTCATTGCATGAAGGAGAACTGTTGAGTCCAGAGGAAGGAACTAAGTACAGGAGTGTGGTGGGTGCACTACAATACTTAACTCTGACAAGACCTGACATATCCTTCT
This sequence comes from Triticum aestivum, assembly GCF_018294505.1. Lineage (NCBI taxonomy): Eukaryota > Viridiplantae > Streptophyta > Magnoliopsida > Poales > Poaceae > Triticum > Triticum aestivum. Next base: position 617,646,334 of record NC_057801.1, read on the forward strand.
CTGTTAACAAGGTTTGTCGATTTTTGCACTCTCCTACTTCACTGCATTGGACATCAATAAAAAGGATATTGAGATATATTCAAGGAAGTGATGGTACATGACTCAAAATATGTAAATCACCCTCAACAACTGTAAGTGCCTTTTCTGATGCAGATTGGGCAGGGTGTCCTAATGACAGAAGGTCTACTGGTGGATATGCTATTTTCTTTGGTTCTAATCTTATATAAATCTCTGGCAAATGCAACAGCGGAGGTAATGTGGGTGGAAACTCTATTAGATGAGCTATGTGTAAAAAGGCCACATGGTTCTTGCTTATGGTGTGATAATCTTGGAGCAACGTATCTCTTGGCCAATCTAGTGTTCCATGCAAGAACGAAACACATAGTGTCGGGTGGTAGGTGCGACATATGCCAAAGGATGGCTTATCATTGTGGGAGCCAGTAAGACATCGCCGGTGCCTGGAAACGGGATGAGGCGAAGACATGCACGCCGGCGGATCTTACCTAGGTTGGGGGCTCTCCGTGGAGATAATACCCCTACTCCTGCTTTGCGGGGTCTCCGCATGATCACTAGATAAACAAGAAGCTACAAGAGGCTCCTTGAGCTGTTCGGTGTGAGGAGGAAGAAGGGCAAGGCTAGCTCTCTTCTCTCCCTATGGTAGTGTCTAAAACTATATGAGATCAACCCTTTGCATGGGTGCCCCGGGGGGTTTATATAGGCCTACCCCCCGGGGGTACAATGGTAATCCGGCTAGGCGCGGGCCCTGGCCGTCAGTGTCTATGGCCGCCGGTTTCTCCGCCGGCCGCTGGAGCCAGGCGACTAGTGGGTCCCGCCGGCTGTTGGCTCATTAGATGACAGGCCAGCCCCACGCTTGGGGTTCTTGTCAGGGGCTGGTTACTGTTGCCTTGCCTCTGATGACGAGGGCTTTGTCGAGGTAAGCATGGCTACAGTGCCGCCGCCTTGCGGGCTCTCACTGTAGCCTTACCTCTCTTGTCTTCTTAATGGTGCGCATGCCCCGAGGAGGGGGGCAAGCCGGCCATAGGAAGCCGATCGTGCCCCAGGCCGGCTGGGGGAGGCCGGGCCGCCTTCGGGCGTCTCTTTGACCGAAGGGGCCCACCGCCCGAGGGCCGTACTGGCGGCCCATCGTGGAGGGCGTCATGATCAGCATTGCAACAGTGCCATGCCGGACGGGTGATGGCTGCCCCGTACGGCGTACTGTAGCCATGTGTGCTCTGGGATTCGGGCGTGGCAGGCTCCACTGTTGCCACGCCCTATCCCATCATCGTTATGGGGGTGCAGACTTTTAGGGCCCGGCCCTGGCCGCTTGCCAGGGGCCGCCTTTTTGGAGTCGATGTTCTTGGGCCGGCTTCTTGGAGTCGGCTCCTTCGTGGCCGGCTTCTTGGAGTCGGCCCTATCGTGGCTTCCTCCAAGAGAGTTTAGGGATGGGCCACCTTCCGGTAGCCGGCTTGTGAGGCAGCCGGCTGCAGGAAGGCGGCCCCGCATCTTGGGTGCTTCAAGGCTCTATCGGCCTGTTGTTTTTTCAAAGGGCCAAAGGGAGCCGGCTGGGCTACCCGTGGTCATTTACTCCGACAGTAGTCCCCGAAGCTGGTTGGGCTTCATGGCTGAAAGGGGGAACGAGAAGCGCAATCATCTTCCTATCCCGAAGAGCCGGCAGCTAGGAGCCGGCTTCACTTTAGGCATGCCTTCTCGGCGAAGTTTCTTCAAAATATAAAGGCGGGAACCAGCTGGCGTGCTAGCCAGGCTGCGGGCTGGCCTCCCGCCGCCTGCGCGCCATGTGGCACCCTTCGGCTGGGAGGGCCTGCCAGCCCACGCGCGTGACGGGACGCCGCTACAGACCGGGGCCCGCCACTTCCACGCCTTGGCCCGGGAGCGGATCTTTTGCGGCCCGAACCGACCGCACGTCTTCCGACGGTGGTTTCCACTCGCCGTAAAGGCGCAATAACTGCGGGACATGGGGGAGTGGGCGCAGTTAATCCCACGCCCCCCACGCCTCGACTCCTCGGCTTCACCGCATGAGGCTATAAGTAGGGGCGGGGAGGGGGAGCGGCAGTCGTTCGCATGCTCGCCCTCGCTCCGCCATCCCCTTCTTCCTCTTCCTCTCCGTCGCCGCAGCGGCTCCCCACGACGCAACTGTTCCGCCATTCTTCTTGGCGTGCCATGGTCTTGCTGCCATCGAATCACGCGCTCTCCGCCATCATGCTCTCTGTCGCCACGCTCTCCATCGCCTTCCCGTCCTCATGGCTCCGACGTCGAGCTCTTGGGACGGCTCCAACATCCGCGAAGACCACATCGACTTTCTCCGCAAGACGCGGCGGTTGCCGATCAGGGATCACGTGCGGGTCCGTCTCGCGCTGGAGAGGGAGGTTTCGCCGGTGCCGGAAGAAGGCGAGCGGGTAATCTTCTACTCGCACTGCCTGCGCGGCATTGGCCTGCCCGCGAGCGGCTTCTTCCACTCGTTTCTTGAGTTTTATCATCTCCAGCCGCACCACCTCACTCCAAACACGGTGGTGCTGCTGTCGGCCTTCGTCACTCTGTGCGAAGGCTTTCTCGGCGTCCTCCCCACCATCGAACTCTGGGGGGAGTTCTTCCAGTCCAAGCTTGGTACGGTCGTCGCGGGCGTGCCGGCCCTGTGCGGCGCCTTCATCGCCATACGAAGGTTGACAGCTGACAACCCATTTCCGCCCATCGCGCTGATCCAGTCGGGGAAGCCTTGGTAGAAATCCTACTTTATGTTAAGAACGTCGCATCACAGGGCGACTACGTCAATCTGCCGGCTTACGTAGCCGGCCCGCCGGCTAGGAGACAGCCCTCGTGGTCCTACCGGGCCAGGTCACTGACGCCGGCTGGGGCTGGCGCTGTCGCCCGGCTTCGGGTGCTGATCGAGGCGGAGGGCCTGACTGGGCCCGACCTAATAGCCTCCTTCATGGAGCGCCGCGTGCTCCTGCTCCAAGGCCGCCCTCATCTGATCTGCCAGATGAGCGACCGCTTCGACCCAAGCCGGTTGAGCACCAAGGAGATGCCTCACAACAAGGTATCTTACATGGTGAACTACATCGCCAACTACAAGCTCACCGAGGAGTGGCGGTACGGCAAGGAGCCGTATTCTCGCGCCAACCCCCCGCCTGTGGTAAGCCTTTCTTCTTTTCTTCTTCTCTCATTACCGAGTTCTCCCTGGTCGGCTTCTCACCAGTCGGCCCGTTCTTTAATCAGAACCCCCTCCTTCATCCGTCGGTCAGGGCCGCAGGGCCGGAACGCGAGTTCGCTCCCGACCGTGCGGCGGACGACCTTGACGACCCCGACCTAGGGGTGGCCGCCCTAGACGATGACGTCGTAGGGGGAGGCGGCGAGACAGGCGGCTCCGGGTTCATCGTCGGTTTCGATGACTGGCCTGATGATGACGAGGCCGATCCTATTCTGCGCTGCCAGCCGGCATCCGACCATCAGGGCGCGGGCCCTTCTGGCGGGCCGGCTACACGGGGCGGTGCGCAGAAGCGCCGGGCGCCGACTCTCTTCGGCGGCGGCCAAAGAAGCCCAAGGGTTCCGCTGCGGCGACCAAGCGGGACGATGCGGCTGTGAAGGCGGCCCGCTTCCGCAAGGTGGTGAAGCAGCCGCAGGCAGTTTTGGCGTAAGTGTTAATTTTCGCACGCCTTTCTTTCTTCTCTTTAGTCGGCATTCTTCTAAGCCTTTTCTTGTTTTATCAACCAGGGCTCCGCTCTCTCTTGAGCGGACTACAGCCGCCTCCATAGTCGGAGGGGCGGGAGGATATGCAAGCTCCCGCCGCGTGGACCCCCACGCCGAGCTCCAAGCGGCGATGGAGCGAAACATGCGGGAGGCACGGGAGGAGCGGGAGGCGGAGGAGCAGAGGGCAGCCGCCGCCAAGGCGGCTCAGGAGATGACAGCGGAGTCGGCTGAGGCGCCGGCCGACGTGGCGGCCGAGGCCCAGGCGGAGGCCGCGGCCACAGAGAGGGCGGCGGAGGCCCTGCGTAGCCAGCCTCCACAACTTGTCATCCCCCTCCGCTCCGTGGCCCTCAAAATCCCTGTGCCCCCGTCAGAGGAAGCCGGCCGCGACCAGCTGGCGATGGAGAGGGAGGGGGGCGACATAGTCGTTTCGTAGGGAGAGGCGGCACTGCCACCGTCGGCCGGAACAGGCCAAGGCGGCCAGCCCGATGCACTGCCCGAGCAGCCAGCTGGAGGCGAGCCGACTGCGAGGGCGGACCTTGTGGTCCTGTCGCCGACTCGTCGACATGCAGGGAGGGCGACTTCACAGCCGGACCCGTAGAGGGCCGCGAGCTCCAGCTCGTTGTTGCATGACTTGCAGACGGCCAGCGTCAGCTCGCCAGGGTGGACGCCGGGCGGTGGGACGGCCGTGCTGAATGTGGCGGCGCAGGATGTCCGGAGCCGGCTCCAGTCTCAGGCCACCACGCTGAAGCAGTACACCCAAGAGTTTCTTGCAACGCGGTCGGCCATTTGGGTGAGTCTTCTTGCTCTTGATTTCTTCTGTGGGGGCGCGTCAGCGCACCCACCTGGTGTAGTCCCCGAGTCCAAGTCGCCTGCTGAGCAGGCGGCTTGGAACTTCTTAGAAGACTTTGATTTAATGATTTGTTTTTGTTCGCACCTTCCTCCTATTTGCAGGACTATCACAACCTCCACGCCGCTACCTTCAACTCCCAGGTCCAGGAGATGAATCAGAAGACCGCCGATCTGACAGAGAGCCGGCATGAGTGCTTTTGTTTTTATCTCATGTGGGGGCGCGTCAGCGCACCCACTGGGTGTAGTCCCCGAGATTCGGGCTGACTGATGAGCAGCCGGGTCGGATCTTTCCTGACGACTTCTTTCTGAATTTCTTCTTCTCCATATCGGCAGGGGCCAATGCCGACTTGAGGGAGCAGCTAGGTGTGGCCCAGACCACCCTTCGCGCCAGGGAGGCCGAGCTCAACACGTTGGCTCAGGAACGTGATCGTTTGGCCAAGAAGTTGGCCGACCAGGAGGAGAACCACAAGGCGGCCTTGAAGGCGGCGCAGGACAGTGAAGCCGCCCTCAAAGACGAGTATGAGACCGAAGCGGCGAGCTGGGCCGAGGCGAGGCAGGCACTGAGTGAAGGCTACAGCCGGGTTGAAGATTTGATCGACGATAGGCCGTATTCTTCTTTACTTCTTTGCTCGTCCTTGTAATCTGGTTTATCTTCTGATTTGTTCTATTTCTTTCTTCTCTGTGCAGAATAGTTCCCCGGCTACTCAGTCGCCGCTAACCAAGCCATCGAAGCTCACCGTGAGGCCCGGCGGCAGGCTGGGGTTGAGATCGCACCAGACGCCAATCGGTCGCTTGAGGAGCAGCTTCTAGCGATCCAATCCCGCCTTCAGCTGGCCTACCGCATGCTCCGCCATCTTCAGCGTGCCGGAGCACAGGTGCTGGCCGCCCTCTGGCCCGGCGAGGTGATTCCCCGCACCCCCAGCCGGACTGCCGACTGGCTGGAGGTAGCAGTCGGCCGCCTCGAGGCCTGGAAGGCTTCAGAAGCTCGGTCCGGCGCTCGTCGGGCGCTAGAGTTCGTCCGGGCTTGGTATCCTAGCCTGAATTTGGATCAACTGCGCACCTGGCAACAGGAGGCTGACGAGGAGCTGGAGGCAGTGCGGCCAGCTATCATTCAGCGTGCCTCGGCGATCGTCGACTTCACCGACACCAGCGCCTTTGCTCCTGAGGTAAATGAAGAAGGCGTTGCTCAGCCGTAGGAATGGTTCGGGCTGAACTCGGCAGACAGTGAAGACTCGGCAGAGGAGATTGACTCCAGCGATGAGGGCGAAGAGGAGGAGGAGGGAGATGGCGAAGACATTGTGCTGGATGGTGAAGCAGCCAGCCAGCTTCAGCCTGATCGTGCCTCCAACAACGAGGCACGTGCGAACGCACCGCCTACCGCAGGTGACGATCAAGCCGAGACTCGCTAGCCGGCCACTCCTCCAACCAACACTGTCGTCTCCACCGACCTGCCCGACGCCCCAGTTGCTCCGCTGGCCTGACTCGCCGTCTTTACTTTCCTGCTCGTTACTCCTTGAACAACTTTTTATTAAATTTGTGCAGTTCCACCCACTGGGGGTGTATTCAAACTATGTCGAATGCCGGCCTTTCAAAGGCCCTTTGTGTAAATATAATTATGCATGTGCTTGGCTTCCATTCCTACTTGCTTTTTATCTTTTGGCTGTTTTCCTTTGCCGCCCTCCCTTGGTCGCTGCCTTCCCAGCTGGACAGCTGCTCTGCAGTCGGTGACCGGGTAAGGGATTGGCCGTCTGGGAGGGCAAGTACTCGAGCTTTGTTAGATTGTAGCAGGGTAAGGAGGGAAGCCGTCCAGCCGGCTGTTCTGACAGCCGGTTGGAGGGGGGGGACCGGCTTGAGTTATATAAGTTCGTTAATCCTTAGCCGTTTTTCGTTTGGGCATCCTTTCCTGCCTTTGGCTCTTGCCAGCCGGACAGCCAATTCTTCGAGCTGCGACTTTCAACAAGAGAGGGCTTGGGTGCCGGCACACTACTTGTTTGACTGCAGGTAGAACTTTGAATATAACTCAAGGCGGCAAGTCCCCGGGCCGACTGATCGAACCTGGTGCCGGACGAAAAAATGAATGTAGTGGCATAACCATGGGTATGATACCCATCATTCATAGATAAAAGAGGGTAGTCCCCGAGTACTCCTCGGGGGTCCCGTTGTCTCATACTTAGTACAAAAGGTAGCATGGTACATACTGCATTTTAACTGTAAAATCTTTGGAGAAGATTGGCGTTCCATGGTCGCTCTGACTCCTTGCCGGAATCATCTCTCTTGCGTGCCTTCGGCTTCTGCGCGTCGATCAGGTAGTAGGAGTCGTTGCCTAGAGCCCGGCTGATGACGAAGGGGCCTTCCCAAGGGGACGAGAGCTTGTGCTGGCCGACTGTTCGCTGGATCAGCCGGAGCACAAGATCGCCCTCTTGGAAGGATCTTGGCTTAACCTTCCGGCTATGGTAACGGCATAGACCCTGCTGGTAGATGGCGGACCGGCTGAGGGCTAACAGCCGGTCTTCTTCCAGCAAGTCGACACCATCTTCTCGTGCTTCCTTGGCCTCCGCCTCCGTGTACATGGTGACCCGAGGTGAGTCGAACTTGATGTCAGTTGGGATGACAACCTCGGCACCATATACAAGGAAGAAAGGGGTGAAGCCGGTTGACTTGTTCGGGGTAGTGCACAGACTCCAGAGGACGTCCGGCAGCTCGTCGAGCCAGCAGCTAGCCGAATGCTCCAGCGGCACGACAAGTCGGGGCTTGATGCCGGAGAGGATGAGGCCGTTTGCTCGCTCGACTTGGCCGTTTGACTGCGGGTGGGCAACGGACGCTAAGTCCAGTCGGATGCCCTGTGTCGCACAGAAACGTGCCAGTGCTCCCTTGGCAAAATTCGTGCCATTGTCGGTGATGATGCTATTTGGTACTCCATACCGGGTTGTAATATCTGTGATGAATGTCACGACAGTCGGCCGATTCAGTTTCTTGATTGGCTTTGCTTCAATCCACTTGGTAAATTTGTCCACGGCGACAAGCAGATGTGTCATGCCGCCACACGCCGTCTTGAATGGGCCCACCATGTCCAGTCCCCAGATAGCGAAAGGCCAGGTGAGGGGGATGTTCTTGAGTGCAGAAGCCGACAGGTGCTGTTTGGAGCCGAAGATTTGGCACCCTTTGCAGTGTTTGACTAACTCCTTGGCATCCTCCAAAGCAGTCGGCCAGAAGAATCCATGGCGGAAAGCTTTGGCAACAAGTGACCTTGAGGCCGCATGGTGGCCGCATTCGCCCTGGTGGATGTCTTCAAGGGTTGCTATGCCTCTCTCCGGCTCGACGCAGCGCTGGAAAACTCCAGTAACGTAGCGCCTAATAAGCTCTCGGTTCATTATTGTGTATGCTCCGGCTCGGCGTTGGACTTGTCTTCCCAAGATCTCATCAATCGGTAGTTCTCCGTTTATCAGGAAGTGGAGGATGGGCTGGGCCCATGATGGAGCTGTGACTTCTACTATTGCCAGAACGGCTACTGCAACCAGGGCGGGTGGGCTGGGTTGTGAAGAGTTGGAGTCGGCCTGTGCCTGCTGTGTCGGTGCAGTCGCCGGGCCGGCTGCAGTAGTCCCCGGGCCGGGTTCGACTATGGCATCCCCCGAGCCGACTGTTGAAGTCCTCGAGCCGCCTTCTTGGTTCCCCAAGTCAGATCCGACTGCGTCGGGGTCAGGCGGCACGAAGATGGAACTGGATTCTGGAGATGGCTTGACAGACGGCTTGAGGAGGCGTTGGAGGGCGACGCCGGTTGGTATAGTCTGCTGGGTGGAGCCTATTCGTACCAGGGCATCTGCTTGCTCGTTTTCGGCCCGTGGCACGTGGAGGAACTCACACCCCTCGAAGTATCTGCTGATTTGCTGAACGAGGAAACGATAGCTTGCCATGTTTGCGTCCTTGGCGTCACAATCGCCGGATGATTGCTGGACCACCAAGTCCGAGTCGCCATAGCACAGTATCCGGCGGATGCCGAGTTCCTTGGCCAGTCGGAGCCCGTGTATGAGCGCCTCATACTCGGCTACATTGTTGGAGTCGGCAAAATGGATTTGCAATGTGTATCTGAGTTTGTCGCCTTTGGGAGAGGTGAGGACGATGCCGGCTCCCAAGCTGGTGCGCATCTTGGATCCATCGAAGTGCATCCGCCAATGAGTGGAGTCGGGGGCCGGCGGCAGGTACTGTGTCTCGGCCCAGTCAACGAGGAAGTCGACCAATGCCTGGGACTTGATGGTGGTGCGGGGCTGGTAGTAGATCGTGTAAGGAGCCAGTGCAATGGCCCATTTTGCCACTCGGCCGGATGCATCCCGGCTGCCTATGATCTCGGCGAGCGGGGCAGTGCATACGACCGTGATGGGATGCTCTTGAAAGTACGGCTTGAGTTTCTTGGAGGCGAAGTACACACCATAGCACATCTTCTGATAGTGCGGGTAGTTCTGCTTCGAGGTGGACAGTACTTCGCTCAAATAATATACCAGCCTCTGGACTAGCTGAGCTCGGCCTTCTTCTGGACGCTGAACCACTATAACTGTGCTGACCACCCGGCTAGTGGCGGCAATGTAGAGGAACATGGGCTCTTTCTCAGTCGGCACCACCAAGACAGGCGGCATGGACAACATCTTCTTTAGCTCGTGGAAAGCCTGGTCCGCTTGGTCATTCCACTCGAAGTGAGTGGACTTCTTCATGAGCCAGTAGAGGGGGAGAGCCTTCTCTCCGAGCTGGCTGATGAAGCGAAAGATGCCAGGCATCCGATGAACTTTTGGACGTCTTGCAGCTTGGTAGGAATCTTCATTCTCTCTATGGCCTTGATCTTCACTAGGTTGCATTCGATGCCGCGTTGAGAGACCAGGAAGCCTAGAAGTTGGCCGGCTGGTACCCCAAACACACATTTCTCAGGGTTGAGCCTTATCTGAAACCGGCGCAAATTCTCAAAGGTCTCCTTGAGGTCTTCCAGCAAGGTGCCGCGTTTCTCCGTCTTCACCACAACATTGTCTACATAGACGTGGGCATTTCTGCCGAGTTGCTTGAGGAGGCATTTCTGCATGCAACGCTGAAAAGTGGCACCGGCATTTCTCAAGCCGAATATCATAGTCAGGTAACAGAAAGCCCCGAATGGGGTGATGAAGGCGGTCTTCAAGCGGTCAGCTGGGTCCAATTTTATCTGGTGGTAGCCCGAGTAAGCATCCAAGAAACTCAACAGCTCGCATTCGGCTGTGGAGTCTATCACTTGGTCAATCCTTGGCAGAGCAAAAGGATCTTTAGGGCAGGCTTTGTTGAGGCTGGTGTAGTCAATGCACATGCGCCACTGCTTGTTCTTCTTTAACACCAGGACCGTGTTGGCAAGCCACTCTGGAAAGAACACCTCCATAATGAAGCCGGCTGCCAGAAGCCGGGCTATTTCTTCTCCGACTACTCTTCTCTTCTCTTATGACAGGTGGCGCAAGGGCTGCTTGACCGGCTTGGCGTCAGATCGGACATGTAGCTTGCGCTCGGCGAAATCCGTCAGGACACCCGGCATGTCTTTGGGAGACCATGCGAAAATGTCTCGATTCTCATGGAGGAAATCGACGAGCTCGCTTTCCTATTTGCTGTCGAGGCCGGTGCCCATGACAGCGTACCTCTACGGATGCTCCGGTCCAGAGGTATCTTCTTTGTCTCTTTGGCCGGCTGGAAAGAACCTTGAGCATCACATTCCATGGGGTCAAGGGACAGGGCCGGCTGCTTGCCAGCCATGGCCACGACTCGATCCAGCATCTTCTTCTCTTCAGCAATCACAAGGGACTCGGCGAGCCGGCTGCTAGCTGCTGCACACTCAGAAGATTTCTTGTAGTCTCCGGCTATGGTGATGATGCCCTTGAATCTCGGCATCTTCATCTTGAGGTAGGAATAGTGAGGTACAACCATGAACTTGGCCAAAGCTGGTCGGCCAAGCAATGCGTGGTACGGGCTCTCCAGATCCACTGCCTCAAACCATATTGCTTCTCGGCGGAAATGATCCTTGCCCCCAAAGAGGACATCCATCTTGATCTTGCCGATTGGTGAACAGGATAGGCCGGGTATGATGCCATGAAACACAGTCCAACTTGGCATGAGTTGCTTTGGCTTGATGTTGAGCTTCTCCATGGTATCACAGTACAGTATGTTGATGCTGCTTCCACCATCTATCAGTACGCGGGAGAAACGGGCGGCTCGCCTTTCTGTCGCGAGGGTGGCATCCAAAACCAATGCATAGGAGCCAGGAGACGGCATCACCTCTGGGTGATCGGCCTGGCTCCAGCTGATGGGCTTCTTCGACCAGTGCATAAACTCGGGGTTGTTGGAGGTGACCACGTTGACTTCTTGCTGCTGTCAGCGCCGGCTGTGTCGGTCTTCAGTCTGGCTTGTAAAGACGATGTAGGCGGCATGTTCATCGGGGAACTCGTCTTGAATAGCTCCGACCGCTACCGAGCGGCCGGCTGCTGAGGTCTGGAGGCGGCTGGACTGCAGGCAGAGGCGGCAACAGCCCTTTGCCCTTGGAGATTCGTGTGAGCCAATGGCACTTCCGAGTTGTGTGGTTGGACGGCTTCCCGCCGCTGTGGAACTTGCAGGGGGCATCAAGGGTTTGCTCGTAGGAGAAGGCCGGCTGCCAAGCCGGCCTGCCGCCCTTTTGCTTCTTGGGTGCCGGCCGCCCTTAAGGTTGTTCGTCTTCGACCGTGGCCACCTGCTGGCTGGTGGAAGACGGCATAGGGGCCTTGCACTTGTGGTCGTTCTGGTACGGGCGTCGGCTGAATTCTCCAGCCGGCGTCTTGGGAGCCGGCGCCTACACCTTTCCAGAGGCGTCTACTCGGAGCTCAGTCTTCATCGAGGAGTCAGTCATGGCGTACTTGTCTGCTATGACCAGAAGCTCATCGAGGGTAGTCGGCTCATCGCAGAGGAGTCGGTGCTTGAGGAGGGTGCCTTCTCTGCACCCGGCGGTGAAGTACTCTATGGCTTGAACCTCATGCACCCCCTCGCAGGAGTTGCAGAGCTCGGCCCAACGCGTGAGGTAGTCGCGGGTTGATTCATTGGGCCCTTGTACACACAAGGAGAGCTGTCGGGGCTTGGGAGCCCGTTTGTATGTGCTGGTGAAGTTGCGTATGAAGGCTTCTGTGAAGACCAACCAGCTGTTGATGCTGTAAGGCTTGAGGCTATTGAGCCAGGTGTGTGCCGTGCCTTGGAGCATTAGGGGGACATATTTCACGGCAACGCGCCTGCTGCCGTTTGCTATGCGAACTGCGGTGGAGTAGTCGATCAACCAATCTTCCGGCTTCACGGAGCCATTGTACTTGGGCGTGTCTCTTGGGAGCAAGAACCCTTTGGGGAAGGGCTCATCGCGGATGCGGGGGCCGAAGCAAGGCGTGCCGACATCTTCTTCTTCTTCTAAAGCCAGGGATCGCGCAAGGCGGTCGATCCAATGGCGGGCATCATTCTCGCCGACTCCTTCGCGGCGACCTAGTCGGCCGCTGAGAATCGGATGCGTGACAGGCGGCGGGATGGGATATCTCTCCCCACGAGACGGAGGAGGAGGTGGGTCGCCTCGTCGTTCCACACCTCGAGGGCGGCCTTCTGCTCGCGCTCGATGGTGACTCGAGTCCGGCTGCGGCTAGCAGCCGGCTCCTTATCTTGTCTTGCACGGGCGCTGCTCGCAGTCGGTGTCCGGGATGTCGCGCCGTGCTCTCGGAGAGGGGGGCTTCCAGCGCGGACGCCGGCTTCGTGCCGCTCCGCGGCCGCGTCGGTTAGCTACTGGATGCGTCGGGTCATGTAGGGGAGCTCGTAGGCGCCCCGGTCCATTCAGCTCGTCTACGATCGACTGGGCGGCGCATAGGTTCTCGAGGGGCGTGGCGTAGACTGGATGGTCCGCTCCCAGCATGCTGGCGATGGTCGCGCCGCGCTTCTTGACGACGCCGGCTCAGCTTGGCCCTTCAGGAGGCGGCGTACCAAAGGCAGCATGGTCAACTTCGCGCTAGTGAGCTTCAGTGAGGCGTCTCATGGAGGGTATCCTCTGGCCCTCCGCGAGGAGGGCAAGGCGGCGTGGCTCCAGCGTCTTGGCATCAGCATCGGCCGGGATGGAGGCGGACAGATCGTGCAACATCATTTGCAGGGCGTCATGGGCATTTTTGCCAGAGGTGACGCCGTGGCTGATGACTAGCACCTTGGTGACAGTGCTGCCGCCACTGTCGGCTCGAGGAAGAGGGTCGTCGAAGATGTCATGTTGGTGGGGAAGGCGTCGAGCAACGCCGTGTCGGAGTCGACAAGCATCGGGTCGGTGAAGCCAACCGACTCCAAGTCCGTGATAGGCTTGCTGGAGACGTGGAGTTGGTCGAGGAGGCTGACAAGGCGGCTCTCGGGGCAGCCTGTGCCCGCGTCGGATGCGGGCTCGTCGGAGATGCGAGCCTCGCCAAGAAGTTCGGCAAGGAAGCTCGCTGCACAGGCATCGTCGACGCTTTGCATCGCGTCGGGGCAAGCACCATCGGGCGTGCCGGGATGGCTACGCTCGCTAGGAAGGAAAAGGGTTCCCGTCCAGAGCAGGTCTCCGGACGACGGTGCACCTGGCCCCATGGTGGGCGCCAAATGTCGGGTGGTAGGTGCGACATATGCCAACGGATGGCTTATCATTGTGGGACCCAGTAAGACATCGCCGGTGCCTGGAAACGGGATGAGGCGAAGACATGTACGCCGGTGGATCTTACCCAGGTTGGGGGCTCTCCATGGAGATAATACCCCTACTCCTGCTTTGCGGGGTCTCCGCATGATCACTAGATCAACAAGAAGCTACAAGAGGCTCCTTGAGTTGTTCGGTGTGAGGAGGAAGAAGGGCAAGGCTAGCTCTCTTCTCTCCCTATGGTAGTGTCTAAAACTATATGAGATAAACCCTTTGCATGGGTGCCCCGGGGGGTTTATATAGGCCTACCCCCCGGGGGTACAATGGTAATCCGGCTGGGCGCGAGCCCTGGCCGTCAGTGTCTATGGCCGCCGGTTTCTCCGCCGGCCGCAGGGCCCGCCGACTAGTGGGTCCTGCCGGCTGCCGGCTCATTGGACGACAGGCCAGCCCCACGCTTGGGGGTCTTGTCGGGGGCTGGTTACTGTTGCCTTGACTCTTATGATGAGGGCTTTGTTGAGAGAAGCATGGCTACAGTGCCATCGCCTTGCGGGCTCTCACTGTAGCCTTACCTCGTCTTGTCTTCTTAATGGTGTGCGCACCCCGAGGAGGAGGGCAAGCCGGCCATAGGAAGCCGGCTGTGCCCCAGGCCGGCTGGGGGAGGTTGGGCCGCCTTCGGGTGTCTCTCTGACCGAAGGGGCCTGCCGCCTGCGGGTCGTACTGGCGGCCCGTCGTGGAGGGCGTCATGATCAGCATGGCAACAGTGCCACGCCAGACGGGTGATGGCTGCCCCGTACGGCATACTGTAGCCATGCGTGCTCCGGGATTTGGGGGTGGCAGGCTCCACTGTTGCCATGCCCTGTCCCATCATCGTTATGGGGGTGCAGACTTTTAGGGCACGGCCCTGGCCGCTTGCCAGGGGCCGGCTTTTTGGAGTCTATCTTCTTGGGCCGGCTTCTTGGAGTCGGCTCCTTCGTGGCCGGCTTCTTGGATTCGGCCCTATCGTGGCTTCCTCCAAGAGAGTTTAGGGCTTGGCCGCCTTCCGATAGCCGGCTTGTGAGGCAGCCGGCCGCAGGAAGGCGGCCCCGCGTCTTGGGTGCTTCAAGGCTCGATCGGCCTGTTGTTTTTTCAAAGGGCCAAAGGGAGCCGGCTGGGCTACCCGTGGTCATTTACTCCGACACATAGAGATTGACTTTCACTTTGTCAGAGAGAGAGTTGCTAGAAAACTGTTGGAAATCAGGTTTATCCCAATAGGAGATCAAGTGGCAGATGGTTTTACAAAGCCATTACAGATTCGACAACTACAAGCTTTCAAGAACGATCTCAATCTTGACACGTTCATATTGAAGGAGGATGTTAAATGATATAGTTGTAGTCGTAACGTGAAATATGTCACGATGGTGTAACTTGTGTGCGTGTGTTGTAAACTTAGGCAGGTTGTTGTTGGTTAGAGATCCTTATCTTGTATAGTCTTGGATGAGGGGTCAAGCTAACACAACAACCAACCGCCGATTGTAATCTGGTTCTCTATTTAACACGCATGCATCCCTTCCTAGAGGTATACGCTTCACCTCTTGTCTTTAAAGGAGGAGTGCTTTTGTGGCGAAAAAGAAAAACTAACCATACCGAAAATAAACCTAACCGGAAAACCATACCGAAAATAAACCGAATCAAACCAATTATATGGTTTTTATGGTGCTGGTATCAGTATGGTATGAACTTTTCAGATAGTTTTGAACATTGGTTTTAATGGTATATACCAAAAAACCGAAGTCAAAAATATGTTTATATTTCTTGAGGCAAACAACAATATAAGTTGCCGTGTTCCCTGTACATGAGCCAGATTGCCTAATAAGCACATACATTTTTCGTGTACCATAGTCATTTTTCTCTAAAAAAATGTTAAGCACGTCCATAACCACCAAGGTATTAATTCATGCTGGCATATTTCCTTATATATAGTTATATGCTATTTGTGTAAAATAGTATGTGTTTTGAGATATAAATTTGTAAATCTCTACTTCTAATGTCGCAATTGGTAGAATAGCCTTCAACGTTTTTTTCGTCCCACCTCTCACCACCCCTACCCTAGAAAAACCTGTTCACCACCCCTCCTCTCGATCCACCCCTACCGCTGCGACCTCTCTCTTTCCCTCATCTCCTACTCCGACGCCGCCGCCCCATCTCCCACTCCTCCGCCGCCGCCGCCGTCCCTACTGCTCCACCGGACCAACCGCTTCATCGAGCATGGCGGCAGGAGCACTCCATGCTACTTCTTGAGCTTGCGTTGGTTTGTCCCTTGAAGAGGAAAGGGTGATCACGACAAAAAGAGACATCCGTGACATTTTGGGCCGAATGAAATTTTTTTCTGTCATACTTATGACACTTCTGTGACGATAATTATGACAAAACCCGGTATCATCATAGATGTGGTGGGCTCCTACTTCTATGACAAAAAATCATGATAGAAAAATGGGCTTTTCGTCCTGGGTGGGCCGGAGATGTACCTGCATGACATTCTTTGGGCCGTCCATGACAGAAAAAAATCATGGTACAAGCGAGGGCGAGGAAAATTTCGGGGAGTTCCCGGTTACGATGGGTGGTTGGGGCTGAGTGATGCACAGAGGTTTGCACATTTCTCTCGTACACGTACGCGCGTGGGTGCGAGCCGTTGGGCTCTAACTGAACCCGAGCAAGGTGTTCGCCTACTAAACCCGAGCGATTGCACTAGCTACGCGTTACTGAACCCGAGCTATCGATCGATCCCTGGCTGTTAACTTAACCCGATCGAGCGATTCCTTCGCTACCACTACTAATTGAAGTCGATCAACCTGCTGCCTCTTGATGAACAATGAGCGTTTTTGGGGGTTGGATGAACAGTTCCCAGTGAGGGTTGGATGAAAAGGACCCCGTGGGGGTAGATGCCGTTGCCGCTGGATGAACAGGACCCCGATCAAGCCGGTTGGGGGTGGATGAACAGGACCCCGTGGAGGGCCGGTTGAACAGTACCCGATGGAGGGCTGGATGAATAGTAGCCGGTGGAGGGATGGATGAACAGTACCCCCGTGGAGGGGTGGTTGCACAAGAGCCCGTGGATGAACAGTAGCTGGTGGAGGCAGGAGGGAGACGCCATGGATGAACAGTCGCAAGTGGAGGCTGGAGGAGGTTGACGGTGGATTAACAGTAGCCCGTGGAGGGTGGAGCGAGGCAGTAGATGGTGGATGAACAGTAGCCTATTGAGTCCCGTTTTGTGGTACGTCACACCCCTCCTGATGAACAGGATCCCCATTTTGACTGTAGGAAGTCGAAGAGAAGTCTGTTTCCCCCATTTTGTAGTACGCCACACCCCTCCCGATCAACAGCACCCCGTTAAGACCGTAGGAGCTCAAACACAAGTCCGTTTCCTCTGTTTTTTGCAGTACGCCTGACCCCTCCCGATGAACAGGACCCCATTTTGACTGTAGGCGGTCGAACAGAAGGCCGTTTCCTCTGTTCTGCGGAACGCCAGGCCTCGTTTCGATCGGTTGTTTCGTCCAAGCAGGTTGCCTCCTGATGAACATGACAACGCAGTTTCTCTGTTTCGACCCAGCCGGTTGGCTGCCGATGAATAGGACGCCATTGCTGCCTCTCCATGTACAGGAGCCCCGGCCGTACGTATGCGCGAGTTGGCGTTCGAGACCCCGCCCGTATGTACGTACGTGGCCGTATTTATTTTCTTGCACCCTGGCTATATGTACGTGTACACGATATTGATAGAACTGCGTGACATGCTACGTCTGCACCTCTACTATGACACCTGCCCTTCTTTACTCAGCCACGGTTCATCGCTGCAGCCTGCAGACACACTGATCGACCAGTATGTACGTACATGTTTGCGACCAGAATGACAATGCTACGTATGCTTCGACCAGGTGGGTCCCGACTGTCAGGGAGGATAAGAAGGCGCTTCCTTGCGTGCGAAGTTATAGCTGAAGGGTCCCAACTGTCAGGGGGAGAATCATTTTTTTGCCCGTAATATGGCCACACTTCCTTGCGTGCGAAGATGTAGCTGGTGGGTCCCAACAGTCAGGCGGGGAAACATTTTTTTGCGAAATACAATGGCCTGTCCGGTGAGTCCCCGCTGTTAGGTGGAGGAATAATTATTTTACACGTAATAAGGTTGCACTTCCTTGCTGCGGCCGTGGACCCAGCTGTCAGCCTTTCCACGTATAGTTCTCTTCTGATGGAAGTGGTTCCTTGACCACATTGGCAATGCTGCACCGAGAGCACCAAGGCGGTGGATGACGGCGAGGCCTAGGAAGGGGATGATGGGGAGTCGGGTAAGACACGACAGTGGATGCCCACACAGAGAGGAGTACGAGGGTTGACGGGTTCGGCTGTGGTGTGAGGCTGCTGTCGCCGTAGAATAACAGGGGTTGTGGGTGAGTAGAGGGATGGCCTGGCCAGATCTTGGAGTAGGGTGGGGTGGTCAGGCCTACGCGGTAGCAGGCAGCACGACCGGTGCTCGTTTGGGCGGCTGGAGCAAGAAGACCAGAGGTTGAAGAAGCACTACAGCCGTTGGATGGACATCGTACGGTCACTGGAGCTAGAATCGTTCATATTGAGTAAGTTGACAAAGCCCTCCGTCCGCGTCAAGTTAGTAGGCCCACAAGTCAGCCTCCCACTGATACGTCTCCAACGTATCTATAATTTTTGATTGTTCCATGCTATTATATTATCTGTTTTGGATGTTTATTGGGCTTTATTATACACTTTTACATTACTTTTGGGACTAACCTATTAACCGGAGGCCGAGTCCAAATTGCTGTTTTTTTGCCTATTTCAATGTTTCGCAGAAAAGGAATATCAAAAGGAGTCCAAACAGAATGAAACCTTCAGGAGAATCGTTTTTGGAACAAACGCAGTTCAGGAGACTTGGAGTGGACATCAGGGAAGCAACGAGGTGGCCACGAGGGTCCAGGGCGCGCCCTACCCCCCTAGGCACGCCCCACCCTCGTGGGCCCCTCGTAGCTCCCCTGACCGACTTCTTTCGCCTATATATACTCATATACCCCAAAAACATCCGGGAGCACCATAGATCGGGAATTCCGCCACAGCAAGCCTCTGTAGCCATCAGAGACCAATTGGGACCCTGTTCCGGCACCCTGCCGGAGGGGGGATCCCTCACCGGTGGCCATATTCATCACCCCGACGCTCTCCATGACGAGGAGGGAGTAGTTCACCCTCGGGGCTGAGGGTATGTACGAGTAGCTATGTGTTTGATCTCTCTCTCTTGTGTTCTTGATTTGGCACAATCTTGATGTACCGCGAGCTTTGCTACTATAGTTGGATCTTATGATGTTTCTCCCCTCTATCTCTTGTAATGGATTGAGTTTTCCCTTTGAAGTTATCTTATCGGATGGAGTCTTTAAGGATTTGAGAACCCTTGATGTATGTCTTGCATGTGCTTATCTGTGGTGACAATGGGATATTCACATGATCTACTTGATGTATGTTTTGGTGATCAACTTGCGGGTTCAACGACCTTGTGAACTTATTGATACGTCTCCAACGTATCTATAATTTTTGATTGTTCCATGCTATTATATTACCTGTTTTGGATGTTTATGGACTTTACTTTACACTTCTATATCATTTTTGGGACTAACCTACTAACCGGAGACCCAACTCGTATTGTTGTTTTTTTTTTGCCTATTTCAGTATTTCGAAGAAAAGGAATATCAAACGGAGTCCAAATGGAATGAAACCTTCGGGAGCGATCTTTTTGGAACGAACACAATCTAGAGGACTTGGAGTGCAAGTCAAGAAGCTGCCAAGCCGACCACAAGGGTGGAGGGCACGCCCCCTTGCTGGGCGCGCCCCCTGTCTCATGGGACCCTCGAGTGTCCACCGACGTACTTCTTCCTCCTATATATACCTACGGACCCCGAAAACATCAGGAGCGACCACGAAAAGCTATTTCCACCACCGTAACCTTATGTATCCGTGGAGATCCATCTTGGAGCCTTCGCCGGCGCTCCGCCGGAGGGGGAATCGACCACGGAGGGCTTCTACATCAACACCATAGCCCTTCAAATGAGTTGTGAGTAGTTTACCACAGACCTTCGTGTCCATAGTTATTAGCTAGATGGCTTCTTCTCTCTCTTTGGATCTCAATACCATGTTCTCCTGGATCTTCTTGGAGATCTATTCGATGTAACTCTTTTTGCGGTGTGTTTGTCGAGATCCGATGAATTGTGGATTTATGATCAAGTTTATCTATGAGAAATATTTGAATCTCCTCTGAATTCTTTTATTTTTGATTGAGTTATCTTTGCAAGTCTCTTCGAATTATCAGTTTGGTTTGACCTACTAGATTGATCTTTCTTGCAATGGGAGAAGTGCTTAGCTTTGGGTTCAATCTTGCGGTGTCCTTTCCAAGTGACAGCAGGGGTAGCAAGGCACGTATTGTATTGTTGCCATCGAGTATAAAAAGATGGGGTTTATATCATATTGCATGAGTTTATCCCTCTACATCATGTCATCTTTTTTAATGCGTTACTCTGTTCTTATGAACTTAATAATCTAGATGCATGCTAGATAGCGGTTGATGTGTGGAGTAATAGTAGTAGATGCAGGCAGGAGTCGGTCTACTTGTCACGGACGTGATGCCTATATACATGATCATGCCTAGATAATCTCATAATTATTCGCTTTTCTATCACTTGCTCGACAGTAATTTGTTCACCCACCGTAATACTTATGCTATCTCGAGAGAAGCCACTAGTGAAACCTATGGCCCCCGGGTCTATCTTTTATCATATAAGTTTTCAATCTACTTTTATTTGCATCTTTACTTTTCCAATCTATATCATAAAAATACCAAAAATATTTATCTTATCATATTATCTCTATCAGATCTCACTTTCGCAAGTGGCCGTGAAGTGATTGACAACCCCTTTTATTGCGTTGGTTGTGAGTTCTTTGTTTGTTTGTGTAGGTGCGTGGGACTTGTGAGGAGCCTCCTACTGGATTGATACCTTGGTTCTCAAAAACTGAGGGAAATACTTACGCTACTATTGCTGCATCACCCTTTCCTCTTCAAGGAAAACCAACACAAGCTCAAGACGTAGCAAGAAGGATTTCTGGCGCCGTTGCCGGGGAGGTCTTCCCTCAAGTCAAGACATACCAAGTACCCATCACAAACTCATGTCCCTCGCATTTACATTATTTTCCATTTGCCTCTCGTTTTCCTCTCCCCCACTTCACCCTTGCTGTTTTATTCGCCCTCTCTTTTCCAATCTCCTCTCTCTTTTGCTTGCCTTTCTGTTTTCTTGTTGTCTCCATGTGCCTTCTATGTGCTTGCATCTTTGCTTGCTAAAAATCTATTGATATGGATCCACTTAAAGTATTCTACTTGGATCATCTTCGATCCTTATGCGCTCGTGCTGAAACCCCAACTAGCCTAGTTGATGGGAAATCTTTAGATGAGCACGCTCATTTTGTGCGTCACCGTTTGTTTGAAAAAGGGAGACTCTTATGGGATCAAATAAACAGATTGATGTGTTATTCTTGGAATCTTTGTGAAATTTGTGATTTGACTTGTTGCTCTAAGAACCCTAAAAACACCTTCCCTACCTATGTGAGTTTAATGAAAATGAAATCTTATCTTCTTATACAAAGGGTGTTTACAGTTACTATGATATCGAACAAATTGAAGAATTTGTTGCTTTTAAGGGTGCTTATGAAATTGCTTCTTTGTTTGAAAAGTATGGTATTACTCTCTACGAATCTAAAAATTTTGACATACTTAAATATTGCTATGAAAACTATGCTCATAATGTCTATGTCAAAGAATTTATTGAGAGACTGAATGTTGCTTCAGAAGAAAATAATGATATGCATGAATCTATAGATAATGATTCCGATGATTTGATTGAAATATCCCTTGATGAACATGATGCTTGCTATTCTTGTGGCCACGATGCCAATATTTATGAAGATTAATTTGCTATAGTTCCTTATGTTAAACATGAGATCATTGTTATTGCACCCATACTTGGTAGTTCCTTCAATGAAAAGCATGATTGCAATGATGTTACTATAAATTCTCTTGATGTCAATTGTGCTAATAATATGGAAAACCCTAAGCTTGGGGATGCTAGTTTTGCTATGTCTACTACTTGTTGCAATGATCATGATTCGGGTGATTCTTCTCATAATCTTGAAAATTTATTTAAGCCCCATGATGAATATGAGATTGATAATAGTGTTTGCAATAATATTGAAAGTGGGTTCGGAAGAGTGTCAACTTTAGATCCCACATATTTGGAGTATGTTCAATCTTATGATATTTTTGATAAAAGTGGGTTTGGAGAGGTCATGAGTTTAGTTAATGTCAATCCCACTATTTTGGAAGAGTGTCAACTTTGCATACATGTGGATCATGTTCAGAATATGTTTTTTGATAGCTATATTGTTGAATTTGCTTATGATCGTACATGTAATTATTATGAGAGAGGAAAATATGGTCGCAGAAATTTTTATCTTACTAAATTACCTCTCGTCATGTTGAGATTGCTATCGTTTCTTTCCGCTTCCTTGCATATGCTAGTTTTTGCTTGCCTTGATAATTTGTTTGCCTATAAGATGCCTATGCATAGGAAGTATGTTAGACTTAGATGTGTTTGTCATGTGTTTTATGATGCTGTCTCTGTGCTTCAATTCTTGTCTTTCATGTGAGCATCATTGAAATCTCAATGCCTAGCTAAAAAGGCTTTAAAGAAAAGCGCTAGTTGGGAGGCAACCCAATTTTATTTGTGTTTTTTGTTTTTGTTCCTTTTTAGTAATAAATTTTGCATCTACCTTATGTTTAGATGTGTTTTCAAGTTTTATTTAGTGTTTGTGCCAAGTAGAACCTATAGGATAACCTATGATGATAGTTGATTTGATTTTGCTGAAAAACAGAAACTTTGCTCTCACGAGAAAAAATTCAGTAAATCACAGAAACGTGCTTTTTCATTGATTCTTTTTGCTGTAGATCAGTAAACAAATTTTCCAGGACTTACTATGTTGGTAGTATTTTTAGAGTTCTATAAGTGTTCGAAAGTTACATATTGCTACAGACTGTTCTGTTTTTGACAGATTCTGCCTTTCGTGTGTTGTTTGCTTATTTTGATGCATCTATGGCTAGTAAGTAAGGGTATGAACCATAGAGAACTTGGAATAAAGTAGGTTTAACACCAATATAAATAAAGAATGAGTTCATTACAGTACCTTATGTGGTGGTTTTTTTTTCTTTCACTAACGGAGCTTATGAGATTTCCTGTTGAGTTTTGTGTTGTGAAGTTTTCAAGTTTTGGGTAAAGCTTTGATGGACTATGGAATAAGGAGTGGAAAGAGCCTAAGCTTGGGGATTCCCATGGAAACCCAATATATTAAAGAATAGCCAAAATCCTAAGCTTGGGGATGCCCCGGGAAGGCATCCCCTCTTTCGTCTTTGTTCATTGGTAACTTTACTTGGAGCTATATTTTTATTTGCCACATGATATGTGTTTTTCTTGGAGCATCTTGTATGGTATTAGTCTTTTCTTTTTAGTTTACCACAATCATCCTTGCTGTACACACCTTTTGGGAGAAGCCCACTTGATTAGAATTTATTAGAATACTCTATCTGCTTCACTTATATCTCTTGAGCTAGATAGTTTTTGCTCTAGTGCTTCACTTATATTTTTAAGAGCATGACGATGGCTTAATTTTGAAGAAATTGTTGATCTCTCATGCTTCACTTATATTATTTTGAGAGTCTTTTATAACAGCATGGTATTTGCTATGGTTATGAATTTGGTCCTAGAATGATGAGCATCCAACTTGGGTATAATAAAAACTATCATAGAAAGTGCATTAAACACTAGGATCAATTTGATGCTTGATAATTGTTTTGAGATATAAAGGTAGTAATGTTAAGAGTCATGCTAGTGGGTAATTATAAAATTGAGAAATACTTGTGTTGAGGTTAGCAATTCCCGTAGCATGCACGTATGGTAAAAGTTGTGTGACAAATTTGTTGCATGAGTTACTCTTTTGATTGTCTTCCTTATGAGTGGCAGTCGGGGACGAGCGATGGTCTTTTCCTACCAATATATCCCTCTAGGAGCATGCGTAGTAGTACTTTGCTTCGAGGGCTAAGTAGACTTTTGCAATAAGTATATGAGTTCTTTATGACTAATGTGAGTCCATGGATATACGCACACTCACCCTTCCACTTAGCTAGTCTCTATTATGCCATGCAAATTTCGCCGGTATCATGCACCCATTATTTACCTTCCTCAAAACAACCACTATACCTACCTATTATGGCATTTCCATAGCCATTCCGAGATATATTGCCATGCAACTTTCCACCGTTCCGTTATTATGACACGCTCCATCATTGTCATATTGCTCTTTGCATGATCATTTAGTTGACATCGTATTTGTGGCAAGGCCACCCTCATAATTTTCATACATGTCACTCTTGATTCATTGCATATCCCGGTACACCGCCGGAGGCATTTATATAGAGTCATATCTTGTTCTAAGTATTGAGTTGTAATTCTCGAGTTGTAAATTAATAAAAGTGTGATGATCTTCATTATTAGAGCATTGTCCCAAGTGAGGAAAGGATGATGAAGACTATGATTCCCCCACAAGTCGGGATGAGACTTCGGACTTTATAAAAATAAAAGAGGCCAAAGAAGCCCATAATAAAAAAGTGGCCAAAGAAGCCCACCAAAAAGAAAAAAAGAGAAAGAAAAAAAGAAAAAGAAAGAAACAAAGGAAAAAATAAAATGAGAGAAAAAGAGAGAAGGGACAATTACTACTATCTCTTTTCCACACTTGTGCTTCAAAATAGCAGCATGGTCTTCATGATAGAAAGTCTCTTATGTTGTCACTTTCATATACTAGTGGGAATTTTTCATTATAGAACTTGGCTTGTATATTCCAATGATGGGCTTCCTCAAAATGCCCTAGGTATTCGTGAGCAAGCAAGTTGGATGCACACCTACTTAGTTTCTTTTGTTGAGCTTTCATACATTTATAGCTCTAGTGCATCTGTAGCATGGCAGTCCCTACTCAGTCACATTGATATCTATGAATGGGCATCTCCATAGCCCGTTGATACGCCTAGTTGATGTGAGACTATCTTCTCCCTTTTTGTCCTCACAACCACCACCATATACCACCATAGTGCTATGTCCATGGCTTACGCTCATGTATTGCGTAAGAGTTGAAAAAAGCTGAAGCGCGTTAAAAAGTATGAACCAATTGCTTGGGTCGTCATCGGGGTTGTGCATGATGGTAGTATTTTGTGTAATAAAAATGAAGCATGGACTAACTATATGATTTTGTAGGGATAAGCTTTCTTTGGCTATGCTATTTTGATATGACATGATTATTTGTTAATATGCTTCAAAGTATAATTATTTTTATGTTTTATAAGCTTTTATCTTGAATCATTTGGATCTGAACAATCATGCACAATAAAGAAAATTACATTGAGAATTATGCTAGGTAGCATTCCACATCAAAAATTTTGTTTTTATCATTTACCTACTCGAGGACGAGCAGGAATTAAGCTTGGGGATGCTTGATACGTCTCCAACGTATCTATAATTTTTGATTGTTCCATGCTATTATATTACCAGTTTTGGATATTTATAGGCTTTACTTTACACTCTTATATCATTTTTGGGACTAACCTACTAACCGGAGGCCCAGCCCGTATTGCTGTTTTTTTGCCTATTTCAATATTTCGAAGAAAAGGAATATCAAACGGAGTCCAAATGGAATGAAACCTTTGGGAGCGATCTTGTAACGCCCTGGATTCGATGCGCCAGATGTCATTCAGTTATTCGCTGTCGTTGCCAGGTCATTTGTTTGCGGGTTGCATTTTATCATGTCATCATGTGCATTTCTTTTTGCATACGTGTTCGTCTCATGCATCCGAGCATTTTCCCCGTTGTCCGTTTTGCAATCCGGCGCTCGTATGTCCTCCGGCGTTCCCCTTCTTATCTCCTGTTGTGAGCGGGTGTTAAACTTTCTCGGAATGACCCGAGGTTTGCCAAGCGGCCTTGGTATAGCACCGGTAGACCGCCTGTCAAGTTTCGTGCCATTTGGAGGTCGTTTGATACTCCAACGGTTAACCGGGTAACCGTAAAGCCCCTCTCTCTTTGCAGCTCAACACCTCTTCCCACAGCCCACCAAACCCATCTAACTCTCATCCATGCTCTCGGTCGTTCGATCACAATCACGTGGCCAAAAACCGCTCCTCATTTGGACTCTCCTAGCTCTCAGAATCTATAAATATGTCCTCTTCCCCGAAATTCGTGGATGAATCCCCCTAACCCTAGCTTTTTTCCCCTCTTCGTGCACCGGACATGTCCGTCCAGCCGCCGGACATGTCCAGCCGCCGTCCACCGGCGAACCAGGAGCTGCCATGTCATCACGCCGGTCTCCTCTCTCTCCTTCCCGCCGCCAGGCCCGCTCGGCCCACCCGCGGCCCGCCCCGGGGCCTGACCGGGCCGCGCCTCGC